>NC_133310.1:1091442-1194272 GCF_012295235.1 Primulina huaijiensis | reverse complement strand
AATAAATATAAGTGTGCAATTTTATTTAATAATATCAAAAACAAAGGANTGCTCACTTAAAAAGAAAATAAGTGAGCCAAATCCTTTATATAATAATTTATATATTCAAAAGTCCACTTTAAAAATAATCAATAAGTGGACCATATTTATTAAAAGGGTATAAATATCAAGGGCCACTTAAATAAATATAAGTGTGCAATTTTATTTAATAATATCAAAAACAAAGGAAAACAAAGGAGAAAACCCACTTACAGATTTTGTTTGGCTTAAAACGCGATAGGGAGTGTAGGAAATCGGGCGATACTCGGACAACTCCTAGTCTCACTCTCGGGTGGCTCCTGGATAAACAATACGCGAGATAAAACTTGAAAACTAAGCTTCATCGATTAACTTTGAGAAATAAAGAACAAAGCACAGCTTACCACTCCAAGGAATGTAACCGAGAATTTATGAGTTGGTGGGGAGGATGAACTTGCTGCTGCACAGTTCAAAGATGAAAGAGGAGGCTTCGTAAATCTGTTGCAAGTGGGCTCCTACGGAAGCTTAAAAAAAAGGACAGAGGTTGGCTTACTGGGAAGCTTCGGAAGTGGTGGAATCTAGACTTCAAACCGCTGCGGAAAAGTTTCGAACTTGGGGCTGAAATCCGGCTTGAGAATTGACGGGAAATGCTAACAGAAAATTGGGCAACAGCTTGTTCGAACCGCCGCGGAAATCTCGAGATTCTGGATGAAGCTTTGGTCGCTGGAAAACTTTCGAGAAAAGGGCAAGGAGGTGCTCGGAAATTGCAGGCTCTATATGGTGTGAGCTCCCTCCTAGTTGGACACCATATAAATAGGCTGTATCACCCGNGTGGTCTTTTTTTTTTTTTTTTCAGGATACAAGTCCGAGAATCTTGCTGCATGATCAGGGAGTGATTTTGGCTTTCCTTAAGTTTGCAATGTAATCAGCCGCATGAAACTCCTCCAAGAATGGTGCACATACCTTCCTTCTCCAATACTGATGAACGGTCTGCACGGCTTTCACATATTTTTTGATAAATACAAGAATAGTGAGTATAATAACCAAAATAATTATACAAAATAACCTTGAAAGAAACATCTTCTTTTTCTTCGAAAAATTGATGCAAAAAAATTTTTAGGGAGGAAAAGTAAGTTTAGAGTGATTGAATATGTTTGTGAAATTGTATTTATAGAGCAAAAACTAACCGTTTATACAAATACAAAATCTTAAAAAAAATTATGTATATGCATAATTTTATGGTATAATATGATGTATATAATGTTAATCGTGTTTAAATAATTATGTATAATCACATCACATTANTCCTTTTATATAATAACATGATATTATATATTAAATATATATACAAATAAATAAACAGTAACACGATAAAATATATAAACAGTATAATAATATAATTGCATCACGTTATTATAGTGATGTGTCATATACTCTTTTTATATAATAACATGATATTATATATTAAATATATACACAAATAAATAAACAGTAATACAATAAAAATATATAAACAGTAAAATAAATATTCTTACTTTTTAATATTGTTACATTTTTCTTATGTTTTTGAGCTTGAAAAAATATGGGGAACCTTAGAGTTTCGTGTTGACTGTTGATAACGTGTCAAAAATAAAAATTTACGATAGAATAAAATCTATTTACGGTAAAATAAAATTTCAAACTCACAAAATATATTAAACTACACACTTTATAAAATTTTCTCAACTCAATTTTATATCTTCTTAACAAATTGATAGAGCTATTTATAGAATATATTTGAAAACAATCCAAAAATAATTACATCATCACACACTAATTTTTAATATTTCCAATTCTTATTTTCAATAGAAAGGTGTATTAGCCTATTAATATTTTTTAAGAGTTTTATACCTTTAGAATCTGTCGGCGCAAAAATTGCTATTAGACACCAAATAGCCTATCACCGGTAATTTATGAGAAATTTAGAAAATGATTCGAAAACAATAAATCTCTAAGGTTGTGTTTAGATTGAAGGATTTCAAATCCATATATTTCAAATTTATTTTTGTTGTTTAGATAATAAGATCATAAAATTCTAATCAATATCTCACGTGTTTATATAGTAATTCATATCAACTATGATAAATTTCAAGTTTATTTAATAATAAACGTCATTTGAAATATATTTTACTTTGTATATATAATAATATAAATAAATAATATATAATTTAATATTTGATAAATTATTTCATTACAAAAAATAAAAAGTATAATCAAAATCTATGGATTCCTCTAACACAACCTAGATCCTAACTCCTGACCACTTTTAAGATCCCTTGTAATTTCCTTCGGCCTAGCATCTATATAAAGGCATGCATCCGTCGCATATTCAGCAATCAAACAATAACACAAAACAAATATAATGGAATTTAAAGTCTCAAGTAAGCAGAGGGCACGTATTGTTCTGGTCCACGGCGTATGCCACGGTGCTTGGTGTTGGTACAAACTCAAGCCCCTACTCGAGGCTTCCGGCCACGATGTCACGGCCCTAGACTTGTCGGCCTCTGGTGTCGATCCGAGAAGCCTGGACGACATCCGAACACTGGAAGACTACACAAAACCCTTGTTGGAATTCATGGCTTCGATTCCACAGGACGAGAAGGTGGTTTTGGTCGGACATAGCATGGGTGGATTGAACATAGCCGTCGCAATGGACATGTACCCTGAGAAGATAGGTGTGGCTGTTTTCTTGTCTGCCTCCTTGCCTGATGCTAAACATGCGCCATCATATGTGCTGGATGTGGTAAAATTTTTCTAACTACTTCATAGATAAGTGTCACCTCCTCTGTGTACACATAAATTTTCATGATGAGTCTGCAACATATCAAAATTATATGAAAATGAGTCTGCAACATATCAAAATTATATATATATATATACACACTATTTTATTAAGGTTGAGACACTTAGAGTAATTAACTTTGGTGTCATGGTCTGTTTTAATAATTATATATATTAATAGAATATTGAGATCATTTTTTTATTCTTTTATTTTTCAATTTATATATCAAAATTACAGTGTACTCTCTCACTATTTCTTATAATTATATTTTGATCTTCATTTAAATATAAATCAAATTAATTATAAAAATTATTATACAAACACGCAATGCGTGTGTCGGTGCACTAATATATATGATTGAAGCCTACTGTACTTGGTGGAGCATAGAATCCGCAAGATATCATATGATTTTCCAATTTTAAGAAAATGCTCATTTTCTTTCTAACCTACCTACCTACCTACCTACCAAGCTAGCATGATATCTTTAAACAATTGTTACAATTAACTACATCACATCTATCATAATCTTTTTTATATTAAACCATCTTACAAATTATTTGAAATCCATCCATCAAAACCGCTACGTCGGTGTTTCACCACTTTACTTAATGGAATATATATATTCAGATCACTGATCCGATTAAAAAAACAATAATCAGTTCTTTCTTCGTATATTTTATCAGTATATATTAGTTGATTGTTAACTTTGTTAAAATGATTTTGTTTTGAAATTTGAAGTATTGCGAGCAAATTCCAGCAGAGGAATGGTTAGACACAAAATTCTCGTCCATTGGTACTCCTGAAAATCCTCTAACATCAATGTTGTTCGGCCCCAAATTTATCAGCCTCAAACTTTATCAATTATGTTCCCCGCAGGTTCTCTCTTTTCCTATTTTTCTGTAAACTACGATCGATTTGTCGTGCAAGATATGACTGATTGATGCCCTTTGCCTCCTCTCATTTTATATAAATCAATTAGTAGAAAGATTATCTGATAAAAAAAATTAAAAATTATTATTTTCATTTTTTATATTATTCCTGAACAAGTTACTTTACACACACATATTCATAAAAATTCATATATATATTTTTATCATTGTTTTAATTTACTTTTTATTAAAAAAAAAAAAAGGAAAAATCAATTAAGTTAATCCTGAACCAAATCAATTTGGATTAATTGCGAGCCAAATTCAAGTAAAATGGCAGGATGTGGCGTTGGCGAATATGTTGCTTAGGCCAGGCTCGTTGTTTCTTGAAGATTTGTCAAAAAAGAGCCCTTTCTCAAATGAAGGGTTTGGATCTGTGAAGAGGGTTTACGTTGTGTGCCCGGAGGACAAGGCTGTTTCCGTAAATTTTCAGTACTGGCAAATTGAAAATTTTGGAGTGGACGAAGTAAAAGAGATTGCGAGTGCAGATCACATGGTCATGCTCTCCAAGCCTCAAGAACTTTGTCAATGTCTACTGGAGATATCGAAAAATTATGTTTAGGGTTGAAAATAATAAATATGATAAATAAGTTAGTAATTTTTATTCTATTTTATGTAATTTTTTTTGTTAGTCTATTTTTATATTATTAATTGGATTTGATAATTAAAATATTTTATATCATTTTTTTGTTTCAAATTTGATTGTTCCAAATGACGTTATGCATGAAGAATTAAAAATTCACAACAACTCTTGTGAGACGGTCTCACGGATCAATTTCGTGGGTCGAATCTCTTATTTGAATCATCCATGAAAAAATATTATTTTTTATGTTAAGAGTATTATTTTTTATTGTGAATATCGGTAGGTTGACCAGTCTCATAGATAAAAATTCGTGAGACCGTCTAACAATAGACTTACTCTTAAAAATTTTGGTATTTACATTTTCAAAAAAAAATTGGTATTATACTTTTTTGTTTTAATTTTTAGGTAATTTATTTTAGAACCATTCTTTTCATTGTTTTATTTTTTGTTGTACTAAATCAAGATTTTTTTTATAGGTACTTTTTATTAAATATAAATACGTGCCAATGTAATAATAGTTTTTATTTTATGCGTACATATCAACTACTATATCTATATTTTTATACTTTTTATAATTAATTATTTGAAAAAAAAATAATTTCACCCCTAGTTGATTATATCTATACTATTATATTAAGTGTGAGGACATGATAATAACTACCTAGAGTACACCAATTTTTTTTTTCTAATTTTATCCTTATATGATATTAATATTACACTTTTGTTTTTTGTTTTTGTTTTTAATTTCAACACACACTTTTACTTTTATTTATTTTTATTTCAATAATTCAAATATCAATTTAGTCCCTCCATAATTTGTCAAATTTCACTTTAGTTCATCGATAATAATAAAAAAGATTGTACACATACGCATCGCTGGTGCGTAACTAGTATATTATTAAAGTTGAGACGCTAGAGTTAAAAAAAAATTATTTAACACGATAAATTTAAATATATATGAACGTATCGTACCCAAAAGATACATATATAAAATTAAATATTTCTTAAAAACTTGTTTCAAAACCGGGACCAAGAATTTATTGAGGGCCTACTCTGGGAATCACATGTGGATACGTACGTATATAATTTCGTTTGTCCTCGTTGAAGCGAGTTCAAATTTTGGTTTGAATAGAAAAAAACCCGAAATTTAAATAGAAAAAATAGGAAACTCAACCCAAATGAAAACATTTTTTTTCTTTAATTTTTAGTTGATTATCATTTGTTGAATTCATTTAGAATTTAAATATAAATGTTTTATCAAAAAAATTAATTAAGAAGATAATATATTTATTTTAAATAAATTTTAATTACTAATTTAAATTATTGTCCAAACTGAATTAACCGAACTGTTTTAATATAAATCGAATCGAACCAAAGTAAAACAGCTCATATATCAGATTATATATTTCTAAAAACGAAAAAAAACAAAATAAATTATATAAAACTGAATCGACCGATGAACACTCTTCCTTGTTTACCATTGTCAAATCTATTATTGTAGTCTCTTTATTTAGTGACCCATGGGAATTGTTCTTTCTAAATAAAAAAAAAAAAAATCTATTATTCGTACTTCTTTGAATTACAATTGTGATGAAAATTAATATTTTAATATTGAATATTTGAATATTGAATGTTGAATATTTGAATGTTGAAAATTAGGTAAAATTAGGTGTTGAATATTAAAATTTATGTGTGATGATGAAGGTAATGATGTAATTTATTTTTGGATTATTTGTAAAAATTTTCTATAAATAGATCTCTCATTTGTGAAGATAATCACAATTGAGTTGAGAGAAAAAATATTATAAAGTGTGTAATGTGATAATTTTGAGAGTTTGAGATTTTTACTTTTTACAGTAAATTTTTACTTTTTCACAACACATTATCAGCACGAAGCTCTAAAAGTCCTCCATATTTTTCCAAGCTCCAAAACAGAAGAGAAAGGTAACAAAAGTAATAATATTTATTTTACTGTTTATTTATTTATTGTGTATATACTTAATATATAATAAAATGTTATAATAAAATAAATTTTTCAAAAACTTGTTATAAATCCTGGGAGGATGTTAAGACGACATCTCACGCTCCCGGTAAGGGATACGACAAGTATAAAAGTCTATAAGGTTTTTAAACAAAATATCTTATGACACCCCATTATAATATTGTGATATGATATACATAATTATTTAAAACAGTACTAATATTATATACACCATATTATTACCATAAAATTATACAAATACATACATTTATTTTCTTGTACACCAACGGTCATAAACGGTAACAAAACGGCTAGTTTTTGCCCTATAAATATGATCTCACAAACACATTCAATCACTCCAACTTTCTCTTCTTCTCTAAAATTATTCTTCATCAAATTTTTGAAGAAAAAAGAAGATGGCTTTCACAAAGTTATTTTTAATTATTTTGGTTATAATACTCACGAATCTTGTACTTATCGGA
Organism: Primulina huaijiensis; assembly: GCF_012295235.1. Taxonomy (NCBI): domain Eukaryota; kingdom Viridiplantae; phylum Streptophyta; class Magnoliopsida; order Lamiales; family Gesneriaceae; genus Primulina; species Primulina huaijiensis. The sequence goes on along the minus strand of NC_133310.1, from coordinate 1,187,461 downwards.
GAATATCCTCCTCATGTGTTTTCTTTATTTTTACGAATGCTTGTATTTGTTGTTTATCCATTACTTTGTATTGCAATATTCATTAACTAATAAAATGCATCATAATTTTTTTTAGTACCACCATGTCAAACTTGACAAAGCTCGAATTTGTTGCACTCGACATTACGGGGAAAAATTATATGCCATGGACTCTCGATGTAGAAATGCATCTTGAGTCATTGGGTCTAAGCGAGACCATTAAAGAAAATGGTATATCTTCATCACAAGAAAAAGCAAAAGCTATAATATTTTTGCGTCGACATCTCGATGAAGGTTTAAAATGTGAATATCTCATCGAAAAAGATCTCATGGCTCTGTGGAAAGGATTGAAAGAAAGATTTGAACATATAAGGGAAGTTATACTTCCGACCGCCCGTGATGAATGGAATATGTTAAGATTCCAAGATTTTAAGAAAGTCAGTGATTACAATTCAGCGATGTATCGAATAATCTCGCAGCTAAAATTTTGTGGACATGAGGTCACAGAATCGGAAATGCTTGAAAAAACATTTTCCACGTTTCACGCATCAAATATAACTTTACAGCAACAATATAGAGTGCGTGGATTTGCGAGATATTCTGAGCTCATCGCCTGTCTTCTTGTGGCGGAAAAAAACAACGAGCTACTAATGAGAAATCATCAGTCCCGACCCACTGGATCATCAGCATTTCCAGAAGTAAATGCTGTAAGTAAAAATGAATTTAAACCTGGAAACCAAAATCAAATTCAAAGACAAGGTTTTGGTCGAGGTCGAGGTCGAGGTCGTGGTCGTGGACGTGGACGTGGAATTGGTCGTGGTCGTGGTCGAGGCCGTGGTTTTGAAAACAATAGAGATAGTTATTTTTATAACTCATCTCAAAAGGGCGTCACGAACCACCCACAGAAAAGGCATCATGAGAACATGAGTGTTAATGAAAATCACTCGAAAAGATTTGAAAGTTCTTGTTTCAGATGCGGCACTCCAGGACATTGGTCTCGTATTTGTCGAGCCCCTGAGCACCTTTGCAAGCTCTATAAAGAATCGATAAAGGGGAAAGAAAAAGAGACCAACTTCACTGAGCGAAGTGACCGTTTGAGTGATTCAACTCATTTTGATGCTGCTGATTTTATGAATGATTTCTCTGGAAATGATCAATATGTTGGTGGGATAGAAATGAACAATATTGATGCTGCAGATTTTCTCAATGATTTCTCTGAAAATGAACAATATAGTGGTAGAATATAAATGTACAATAATTTATTTTTCATGTATTTATATGATAATGTTTTATTGTACAATTATGATATGTGTTATATTTAAATATGTATTGTCATTAATTTTTTTTCATTGCATATTTTTTGAAGTTCAAATATGGAAAATGCTATGAGCAAAGCTGAAGTTTGCATACCCGATAGTGGTACAACGCACACTATCCTCCGAGATAAAAGATATTTCTTGGAACTAAAACCAACAAAAACAACGGTGAATACAATATCAGGTCCTGTAGACTTGATTAAAGGATGTGGTAAAGCACAATTTTTGTTACCTAATGGTACAAAATTTTTGATCAATGATGCTTTATATTCACCACAATCGAAAAGAAATTTGTTGAGTTTTAATGATATATATTCCCATGGGTATGATACTCAAACAATGAATGAAGGGAATGAGAAATATATGTGTCTTACCACATATAAATCAGGAAAGAAATATGTGATTGAAAAACTACCAATGCTCCCTACTGGATTGCATTATACACATATACGTCCCATTGAATCAAACATGGTAATTGATAATTCTTCAATATTAACCAATTGGCATGATCGATTAGGACATCCTGGTTCAACAATGATGCGAAGAATTATAGAAAATACACATGGTCATCCATTGAAAGACCAGAAGATCTTTCAGAATAATAAGTTTCAATGTAAAGCATGTTCTCTTGGAAAACTTATTATAAGACCATCACCAGCCAAAATCCAAACTGAATCACCAATGTTTCTTGAACGTATTCAGGGTGATATTTGTGGACCAATCCATCCACCATGTGGACCATTCAGATACTTTATGGTATTGATTGATGCCTCCAGCAGATGGTCACATGTATGTTTATTGTCAACTCGAAATGTTGCATTTGCAAGATTACTTGCTCAAATAATAAAATTGAGGAATCAATTTCCCGATTATACAATCAAGAAAATTAGACTTGATAATGCTGGTGAATTTACTTCCCAGACTTTCAATGATTATTGTATGTCTATGGGAATCATTGTTGAGCATCCTGTTGCTCATGTACATACTCAAAATGGATTGGCTGAATCATTGATTAAACGTCTGCAAATGATTGCTAGACCAATGATTATGAAAACAAAGCTCCCTATTTCTATATGGGGACATGCAATTTTACATGCTGCTTCATTAATTCGCATCAGACCAAGTGCATATCATAAATACTCCCCATTGCAGCTTGCATTTGGTAAAGAACCAGACATTTCTCATCTGAGAATTTTTGGATGTATGGTGTATGTGCCTATTGCACCACCTCAACGAAAGAAAATGGGACCTCAAAGAAAGATTGGAATTTATATTGGTTATGATAGTCCATCGATCATTCGATATCTTGAACCACAGACAGGCGACGTGTTCACAGCACGTTTTGCTGATTGTCATTTTAATGAGGAAATCTTCCCAATGTTAGGGGGAGAACAGAAACATACCGAAAAAGAAATTACATGGTATGTATCATCATTGTTACATCTGGATCCAAGAACAAAACAATGTGAAAAAGATGTACAGCAAATTGTGCACTTGCAAAGAATAGCAAATCAAATACCAGATGCATTTGCAGACACAAAAGGGGTAACTAAATCATATATACATGCTGCAAATGCCCCTGCTCGAATTGAAATTCCGAAGAAACAAATTGAAGATAGTCATGATGTCATTAAACGCCTGAAGCGTGGAAGGCCAGTTGGTTCCAAGGATAAAAATCCTCGAAAAAGAAAATTCATAGAGAAACACAATGATCACAAAATAGAGAATGATGTTCCTGAAGAAACACATAATGATCACAAAATAGAGAATGATGTTCCTGAAGAAACACATGATGATGAAAATGTTTTGTCAGAACCACAAACTGACGAGAATCATGAAATCTCTATCAATTATATTAATACTGGAAAAATATGGAACCGAAAAGATATAGAAGAAATTGATGATATATTTTCTTATAATGTGGCAATCGACATCATAAATGATAATGAAGATCATGAACCAAAATCTTTTGGTGAATGTAAAAATCGGCAGGATTGGATAAAATGGAAAGATGCCATCCAGGTTGAATTGGATTCGCTAAATAAACGTAATGTTTTTGGACCTATAGTCCTTACACCTGAAGGTGTAAAACCTGTTGGATACAAATGGGTTTTTATTCGAAAGCGAAATGAGAAAAATGAAATAGTAAGATATAAAGCTCGACTTGTTGCACAAGGTTTTTCTCAAAGGCCTGGAATTGATTATGAAGAAACGTATTCTCCTGTGATGGATGCAATTACGTTTCGGTATTTGATTAGCTTGGCAGTATCTGAAAATTTAGAAATGCGTCTTATGGATGTTGTTACAGCCTACTTATATGGATCACTTGATAGTAATATATATATGAAAATCCCTGAAGGATTTAAGATGCCTGAAGCACAAAGTTCAAAACCCAGAGAATGTTATTCTGTGAAATTACAAAGATCATTATATGGGTTAAAGCAATCCGGCCGAATGTGGTATAATCGGCTAAGTGATCACTTGATGAAAAAGGGATATGTAAATAATTCAATATGCCCTTGTGTTTTCATTAAGAAAACAACATGCGGATGCGTAATTATTGCTGTATATGTTGATGATTTAAACATCATTGGAACGAATAAGGAAATTCAAGAAGTTGTTTCATACTTGAAGGAAGAATTTGAAATGAAGGATCTTGGAAAAACCAAGTATTGTCTGGGTTTATAAATAGAATAAAAAAAATGTGGAATATTTGTTCACCAGACAAATTATACCGAAAAGATCCTTAAACGTTTTAATATAGATAAATCAAATCCTCTAAGTACTCCAATGGTTGTTAGATCATTAAACATAGAAAAGGATCCATTCCGTCCATGTGAAGATGATGAAGATATTATTGGTCCAGAAGTACCATATTTAAGTGCTATTGGTGCCCTTATGTATCTTACAAATTGTAGAAGGCCTGATATATCTTTTGCCGTATATTTATTTGAAAGATCTAGCAAATATCGAACTATGCAATACTAGCCTACAATTAACTATTTATTTCTTTATCTACGAGGAACGACAGACTTGGGACTTTTGTATACAAAAAATGCTAATCCAAGTATAATTGGTTATGCCGATGCTGGATACTTATCTGATCCACACAAGGCCTGATATATCTTTTGCCGTAAATTTATTTGCAAGATCTAGCACATATCCAACAAAGAGACACTAGAACAGAATTAAACATATATTCCGTTATCTACGAGGAACGACAGACTTGGGACTTTTGTATTCAAAAAATGCTAATCCAAGTATAATTGGTTATGCCGATGCTGGATACTTATCTGATCCACACAAGGCACGTTCCCAAACTGGATATGTATTTACTCGTGGAGGCACTGCAATTTTTAGGCGTTCACAGAAACAAACGCTCGTAACAACTTCATCAAATCATGCCGAGATTATTGCACTACATGAAGCAAGCCGTGAATGTGTGTGGTTAAAATCAATGACCCAACATATCCAAATCTCATGCGGATTATCATTCGACGAGAAGCCTGTGATACTATATGAAGATAATGCTGCATGTGTTGNAAGACAATCATTATGATCATTATCACAAAGGGGAGTGTTGAAAATTAATATTTTAATATTGAATATTTGAATATTGAATGTTGAATATTTGAATGTTGAAAATTAGGTAAAATTAGGTGTTGAATATTAAAATTTGTTTGTGATGATGAAGGTAATGATGTAATTTATTTTTGGATTATTTGTAAAAAATTTTTATAAATAGATCTCTCATTTGTGAAGAAAATCACAATTGAGTTGAGAGAAAAAGTATTATAAAGTGTGTAATGTGATAATTTTGAGAGTTTGAGATTTTTTTTTATCGTAAATTTTTTATTTTTCACAANATAATTTTGAGAGTTTGAGATTTTTATTTTTTATCGTAAATTTTTAATTTTTCACAGCAAATTGAAAATAATTCATTTTTTCGTTCAAATATAGCAACACATCTCAAATATAAGGCCTCTATATAATATAGAGACTTTTTACATATTCCCCACGCAAACAAAAACAAAATAACTAAGCTCAAAACCAATGGAAGTCCCAAAGCAACGGCGGCCACATATTGTTCTAGTCCACGGCGCATGCCACGGTGCTTGGTGTTGGTTCAAACTCAAGCCCCTACTCGAGGCAGCCGGCCACCATGTCACGTCCCTAGACCTGTCGGCCTCTGGCATCGACCCTAGAAGCTTGAACGACGTTCGAACTCTTGCCGACTACACGGCACCGTTGTTGGAGGTCATGGATTCGATCCCACCCAACGAGAAGGTGGTTTTAGTTGGGCATAGTCTCGGTGGATTGAACTTAGCCGTCGCAATGGACAAGTACACTGAGAAGATTGGTGTGGCTGTTTTCTTGGCTGCCTTCATGCCTGATGCTAAACATAGGCCATCCTATGTCCTGGACATGGTAAAAATTTCTTACTTTGTTATATTTAAGTATATAAACTTATATTTTTCAATATATATACATATATTATAATTTTGATATGCCCGAGGCTCTCGTTGGATGTTATATGTTAACATCTTGCAAGTATTTAATACACATTTCTCCAGTCGATCAATATAAACATCTTGCAAGCATTTAATACAACACATTTGTCGAGATCGGTTCATATGAAATTCAATAGATGTACATATGAACATCTTGTGACGTCCATAAAACGTTTAGTCAGAAGATATCATATCATGTTATACATATATAAACTTATTTAGAAAAGAATAATCAAATAAACAAAGGCCAATAAGTTGAAATGTTTTTTATGCGTATATTTTAATGGTGGAAAATATATTAGGGCCCCCCCGAAGATATTGTACTGTGTGGATCTTTTCTTAGTTTAGTCAAATTACGGATTTTGGCTTTTATTTGAGATTTGAAAATTTTCTATCGATAAGATGGAACTCTCCACGTTTTATAAAAAAAGTAATTCGACTTTTTTCAAGTTGTATAGTAGTAAAAACATCGTTAAAGCAATGTACAAATAACAAACTTTTATATATATAAAAAAAAGAGTAGTTATCTTGTGAAACTGTATCACGAATCTATATGTGAGACGGGTCAATCCTACCGATATTCATAATAAAAAGTAATACTCTTAGCATAAAAAGTAATATTTTTTCATGGATAACCCAAATAAGATATTTGTCTCACAAAATGCGACCCATGAAACCGTGTCACATAAGTTTTTATCATAAAAAAAAAAAGTCGGAGGTATAGGCAATTTCAATTCTTGTTTGTATAGGAACAATTTCAATTCTTGTTTGTTTAGGAAAATCTGTAGGATACAATTGAAAATTTTTTATTGATACAATTATTTCACACGTTTTTTTTTCTAATAAATAAGATATAAATATTGTTTGTGGAGTTAGGAATGATTAAAGTTTTATCTTTTTTAAAAAAAGTAAAGTATACGTAATTCGAATAAAATTTATATTAAATATCATGTAGAATTTTAATGAGGATCAATATATTATTATTTTATTTCAGATCTTCTTCACCTTCGTTTTGACCAATTCATATATATTGATTATCCAATATACCATAGATTTTGCTGTTAAAATGATAATGATGGTTTATTTTAAAATTAAGTAATTTATTTCTTAAAAATTAAGATTCTTTTAAATTTGTAATAATTTTGCTCCTTTTCCACGCCCTGCTGACCTTGCACCAATAATGGAATAAAAAATTCCAATATTTGATTCCTCATTCAGTGTAACTATGCATGTAAACGAAACGAGTCAAGTCGAATATTGATTGGTTCGAGCTCGGCTCGTTTAAGGCAAATATAGGTTCGAGCTCAGTTCGTTAATAGCTCGTTTATCATGTTTATCGAGTCAAGTTCAAATTCGTTAAACAAACTCGTTTTCGATCTCTATCATTCTTACATCCATTTAAAGAGTGTGATTCTCCTTCTATAGTTTTCAATCACTATACTAAGTAAACCGATGTGGGACAATTCTTAAAGTCCAACATATTAGCCCAAAAAACTAGTCGAGAACGAGCTTGTGGACAAATTCGCGAGCTTACGAGCTAAATATCATTAAGCTCGAGTTTGACTCAATAAAATTGTCGAGCTTGAAATCGAGATCCAGCTCGACTCAATTATCTTAACAAAAGATCTCAAACGAGTTTTTTATCGATCCAAGTTTGGAACAACTTGCGAGTGACTTGATTCATTTATATCTATAAGTGAAACATAACACTATCGTGAATACAATTTTCAGTTTTTAAATGTTCTTATATTTTATATTTTTTTTAAAAAAATTATTGTTATTTTTTTCTCAACTACCATTCTATCAATAATAGGTTAAATTATGTCCGAGCTACATCACGTCTTTTACTTTTGGGATCCCACGTTAAAATTGTTTAGGATCCTTACATTTAATGTGTGGACCATGTAATAATATCATGTTGTTGAACAAAATTTATTGCGCCATCACATCAAAATTTATTGCGCCATCACATCAGTTTGAAATTTATGAAATATAGCATTTCCAATTTATACAACTTTCTTATAAATTTTAATCATATTTCGTTGGTATTGCTGACTTTTTAATATGTAAATTTGTTTTATGATTTTAAGTATTGCGAGCGAACTCCGGCGGAAGAATGGTTAGACACAGAACTCTTACCCATTGGTACCCCTGAAGATCCTCTAACATCAATGTTGTTCGGCCCCAAATTTGTCAGCTCCAAGCTCTATCAATTATGTCCCCCACAGGTTCTCTTCTTTTAATTGAAGAATCGTGTATTTCATATTTAAATGTTTGTTGTAACACATAAGACAGCATGCAATGAAATAATTTAACACACAATACTTAACGTAAATAAATTAATATGCAAATAATTGTGCACAAGTGAGGCAAAAGATTCACTAGAAAAATAGTAAATTTACATACACGAAAAATACTAGTGAATAACAAAAAATTAGTTCCCTTAACATAGTAAGGGAGCAAATTGCATCATAAATTTCTTATCATCAGGAAGAACCAAACACAATAGATGCAAATTCTGTGAAACCAAAATTCAGTTGAATAAACAATTTTCTAGCAACACTTTAATTAAGTATTGCCCTAAAATGTTTTCAATACTCCACGGCAACACGACGAGACTTAATCACTCTATTTTTCCTAAGCAACACATGTCACGATCCGAGACCGGGGTTAGTCGACACCGGCTTTGTTCATCAATCACACAATCGAAAAACAACCAGCCTCGTAGCATAGTATAAACCGAAACCAGTTTATTTTCATAATTCGCAAATTTAAACATTGTCTTTACAACTGAAAAATAAATAAATTGCGGAAACGTCTTACATGAAATTTTAAGAACTAAAATTTGAAAATCCTCTACTGCCAAAACTCGAAATTTAAAATAATCATCAGGCCCAGAATTGTTCAGAATCTTCTTCTTCAACATGCTCTTCGGATTTATCTGGGGAGGGGAGTGTAAGGGGTGAGTATTTTGAGAAATATTCAGCAAGTGGGGGTCGTTCGAGTACACAACAACATGCACATAAAATTTCGAAATACATACACACACACACCATGCATATTTTGACTCGTACCACAATCGTATCCTTGACCTGACACTGAGATTCCTCTACTTTCAATGGTTTACTGAATTCACTCCCTAATTTTTATTCCTATAAGGGAACGAGGCCGAATCGGTAATATCCCCACCGTATGAGGGACATATCATAGTTGAGATTCCCTCCCATATCAAGTTGAATCCTCACAGGGTCAACATAAAACCCATGCAGAAATCATAACCAGAAGGGGTAGAAAGAAAATTGTACTCGACCGAAATTTCAAAAAAACGAAAATGCATACACCGAAATTACACGTTTAAAACAAGCCCACTTACCTTAAATCCTTGCTGAAAAACGTGAAAAGCTAGGGTTGCTTGCACAGGAAAATTCGAAAATTTCCTCTTCGGCGACTGGACGGCAGCGCTTCGCTACTCGGCTGAGCAAAACTCGAAAATTCCTAGGGAAACTAGGGAGAGCAAACTCGAAAATTTGGTGAGGTATGAGGTGTGATTTTCGAGTTATAGGGCCCTCCTATTTATAGGGGTTGGCTGCTATCTCAATAGGCGCGTTTAAACTTGAATCAAATCTTCATCTAGAATCGTGATCTAATCTAATCCTTTATCCCTGATCCTGGATAATAATTTCGAAATTTAGATATCTTTCCTTGGATAATTTCGAAATTATGCCTTGTCCAGCCTGCAAAAATTTCGACTTTTGCGACTAATTTTCAATATTCGGTAGCCTTTTTATTTCCCAATTATATTTCTTAAATCCCAAAAAATTGCCCTACCTAAATTCGAAATTTAGTGGTATTTTTCCAAGATAAGATTCTGATATTTTTTTCTTAAAAATCCTGGTAGTTAAACTTTTAAATTTTTCTCAAGCCTGTATTTTATCGTGCAGATTTTTCCCTATATCTCATCAAATTTCGAAATCCTCCTTAAATCCTTCAATATTTTCGAAAATCCTATGATATCTACTTTAATATTTTGTAATCCAAGATTGAGTTATCTACCTGCTTAAATCTTTATCCAGGTATATCAAATCTTAGATCTATATCCGGTATATTTCTGCATATCTCAAATTCCGAAAAAAATTATACACGATATTAATTAAATTCTTGAGTTCCAATTAATGCTCAAGATAAAATTATCCATTCCATTTTCAAAAATCTTGGTACAAAATATTATCATGATAAAGTCTAAAATCCTGGATTTTACAACACATATGTTCTCCGTTCTTCCTTTTTTTCTCTTGTCATCTCTCTATTTTGCAACATCTGTTATTCAATAAATATAGTCTCTTTTAACATATAGATAATTCTTTGAATATATACCTACAAAACATGTAACTTAGAGTTTTATTAGGAAATTAACTCTTTTAAATAAAAATATCATATCTAGAGTTAATATAAATCTTATCACAAGTAACATTAGTCTAGAAAATCAAAACTCATATAAAAAGAAAATTATAATTTAATAATAAATTTTTTATTTCATGCCAAGACATGTATATATATCATCTTTTATATGTTGTCCACCTTCCGTTCTCTTATCTGTGTCCACTGCTAATGTGACACTTACTCAATGAATGTACAATTTTGATATGAATTCTCACAAGCTTATAAAAGCACCTAATAATGTATGCACATATCCTTATATTTGTATTAAAACAATTACATTGCACGAATGTTTATATCTTTCTTATTCGGTGAACATCGACCAGGAACAAATTTAGACAACGCGGTATTTTCTTTTTCTTTTTGAGCAGACGCCGTCGTAATTGAGAAATGTATTTTTTGATTCCCGTGTGGTTCTGGCAGGATGTAGCGTTGGCAAATGCGTTGTTGAGGTCATCCTCTCTATTTCGTGAAGATTTGTGTAAAAAGAGTCCATTCACAAAGGAAGGGTTTGGATCTGTGAAGAGGATCTATGTTGTGTGCTCTCAAGATAAGGCAATTCCCAAAAATTTTCAGCTCTGGCAAATTGAAAACTTTGGAGTAGATGAAGTTAAAGAAATTGAAAATGCAGATCACATGGCAATGCTCTCCACTCCTCAAGAACTTTGCCAGTGTCTTGTGGAGATAACAAAAAAGTATGCTTAGTTTAAAAAAAATATATGGTCGTTCGACTATCGTGTGCCCTTTGTGATTTATGCTNAATAATCCAATAAAGAGTAAGGAAATTCAATGATTTGGATTCCTCAAACCTGAATTAAACGAAAAGTGCTGATTTTTCATGGGCCTCATCATAAGTACATTAAATAGATTTGGGCTCTATCAGAAATACCCTAGGCTACCCAATCCAAGAGGCCTAGCCTTGGTGGGCTTTTGGTTTGGATTCCTCAAAATTCAATTTTCGATATTACGACGACATTATATGATACTTGACTCGAGCACATCATAGTAATTGTTTTAGCATAACGACGGACATGTTTCCAATTTTGTCCATGTATGATATTTGTTATGTAATTTTGATGTTATGTATGATCACGCTTCATTAATATTTTTAAAAAATATTTCTTCTTCCTCAAAATTAAATTATATGAGCAGATTGGATTGCTAGTGTGTGCATACTTAAATATATAAATAATGAAAGATAAATGTGGTCCAAATGACAAATAGATAATAATCCAAGTCAAATGCAAATAGGATAAGATTGAAATTAGAACCAAACAAGATGTGTTAACATATCTTCAAGGAACAATTCAATTATTGATTTTGCCAATAAATGTCACTCTTTAAAATTAATGTTTTGATCACGATCAATTGTGCACGTAAACACTTCAAAAAGTCAATTATTATAAACAAATATTTTGTTGTGAAAAAGTAAAAATTTACGGTAAAAAAAGTAAAAATCTCAAACTCTCAAAATTATCACACTACACACTTTATAATATTTTTCTCTCAACTCAATTGTGATTTTCTTCACAAATGAGAGATCTATTTATAGAAAATTTTTACAAATAATCCAAAAATAAAATACATCATTACCTACATCATCACACACTAATTTTCAATATTCAACACCTAATTTTACCTAATTTTCAACATTCAACATTCACATTTTCAACACAAATATTTAACACATTTTTAAATAATTTTTCAACACTCCCCCTTGTGATGATGATCATAATGATTGTATACATTACGTGTTTTTATACTGCCTCGTTAAAAACCTTACTAGGAAAAACCCATTGGGATAAAAACCATAGTAAGGGAAAAAGAGTGCAGTCACGTAAACTCCCCCTCATGTTGACACGAACAATTCTTCACAAATTTCGTAGATTGCGCATCCCAATATTATATATGTGCTTTCTGAATATTGTCGTAGGAAGTGCCTTTGTGAAGAGATCTGATGAGTTTTCACTTGATTGAATGTGACGAACATCAATACATTTATTCTTCTCAAGCTCCTTGGTGAATGCGAAGAACTTAGGAGGAATATGTTTAGTTCTGTCGCTTTTTATGTATCCTTCTTTCATTTGAGCAACACATGCAGCATTATCTTCATATAGTATCACAGGCTTCTCGTCGAATGATAATCCGCATGAGATTTGGATATGTTGAGTCATTGATTTTAACCACACACATTCACGGCTTGCTTCATGTAGTGCAATAATCTCGGCATGATTTGATGAAGTTGTTACAAGTGTTTGTTTCTGTGAACGCCAAGAAATTGCAGTGCCTCCACGAGTAAATACATATCCAGTTTGAGAACGTGCTTTGTGTGGATCAGATAAGTATCCAGCATCGGCATAACCAATTATACTTGGATTAGCATCTTTTGAATACAAAAGTCCCAAGTCTGTCGTTCCTCGTAGATAACGGAATATATGTTTAATTCCGTTCCAATGTCTCTTTGTTGGATATGTGCTAAATCTTGCCAATAAATTTACGGCAAAAGATATATCAGGCCTTGTACAATTTGTAAGATACATAAGGGCACCGATAGCACTTAGATATGGTACTTCTGGACCAAGAATATCTTCATCATCTTCACATGGACGGAATGGATCCTTTTCTATGTTTAATGATCTAACAACCATTGGAGTACTTAAAGGATTTGATTTGTCCATATTAAAACGTTTAAGGATCTTTTCTGTATAATTTGTCTGGTGAACAAATATTCCACATTCTTTTTGTTCAATTTGTAAACCCAGACAATACTTGGTTTTTCCAAGATCCTTCATTTCAAATTCTTCTTTCAAGTATGACACAACTTCTTGAATTTCCTTATTTGTTCCAATGATGTTTAAATCATCAACATATACAGCAATAATTACGCATCCGGATGTTGTTTTCTTAATGAAAACACAAGGGCATATTGAATTATTTACATATCCCTTTTTCATCAAGTGATCACTTAGCCTATTATACCACATTCTGCCGGATTGCTTCAACCCATATAATGATCTTAGTAATTTCACAGAATAACATTCTCTGGGTTTTGAACTTTGTGCTTCAGGCATCTTAAATCCTTCAGGGATTTTCATATATATATTACTATCAAGTGATCCATATAAGTAGGCTGTAACAACATCCATAAGACGCATTTCTAAATTTTCAGATACTGCCAAGCTAATCAAATACCGAAACGTAATTGCATCCATCACAGGAGAATACGTTTCTTCATAATCAATTCCAGGCCTTTGAGAAAAACCTTGTGCAACAAGTCGAGCTTTATATCTTACTATTTCATTTTTCTCATTTCGCTTTCGAATAAAAACCCATTTGTATCCAACAGGTTTTACACCTTCAGGTGTAAGGACTATAGGTCCAAAAACATTACGTTTATTTAGCGAATCCAATTCAACCTGGATGGCATCTTTCCATTTTATCCAATCCTGCCGATTTTTACATTCACCAAAAGATTTTGGTTCATGATCTTCATTATCATTTATGATGTCGATTGCCACATTATAAGAAAATATATCATCAATTTCTTCTATATCTTTTCGGTTCCATATTTTTCCAGTATTAATATAATTGATAGAGATTTCATGATTCTCGTCAGTTTGTGGTTCTGACAAAACATTTTCATCATCATGTGTTTCTTCAGGAACATCATTCTCTATTTTGTGATCATTATGTGTTTCTTCAGGAACATCATTCTCTATTTTGTGATCATTGTGTTTCTCTATGAATTTTCTTTTTCGAGGATTTTTATCCTTGGAACCAACTGGCCTTCCACGCTTCAGGCGTTTAATGACATCATGACTATCTTCAATTTGTTTCTTCGGAATTTCAATTCGAGCAGGGGCATTTGCAGCATGTATATATGATTTAGTTACCCCTTTTGTGTCTGCAAATGCATCTGGTATTTGATTTGCTATTCTTTGCAAGTGCACAATTTGCTGTACATCTTTTTCACATTGTTTTGTTCTTGGATCCAGATGTAACAATGATGATACATACCATGTAATTTCTTTTTCGGTATGTTTCTGTTCTCCCCCTAACATTGGGAAGATTTCCTCATTAAAATGACAATCAGCAAAACGTGCTGTGAACACGTCGCCTGTCTGTGGTTCAAGATATCGAATGATCGATGGACTATCATAACCAATATAAATTCCAATCTTTCTTTGAGGTCCCATTTTCTTTCGTTGAGGTGGTGCAATAGGCACATACACCATACATCCAAAAATTCTCAGATGAGAAATGTCTGGTTCTTTACCAAATGCAAGCTGCAATGGGGAGTATTTATGATATGCACTTGGTCTGATGCGAATTAATGAAGCAGCATGTAAAATTGCATGTCCCCATATAGAAATAGGGAGCTTTGTTTTCATAATCATTGGTCTAGCAATCATTTGCAGACGTTTAATCAATGATTCAGCCAATCCATTTTGAGTATGTACATGAGCAACAGGATGCTCAACAATGATTCCCATAGACATACAATAATCATTGAAAGTCTGGGAAGTAAATTCACCAGCATTATCAAGTCTAATTTTCTTGATTGTATAATCGGGAAATTGATTCCTCAATTTTATTATTTGAGCAAGTAATCTTGCAAATGCAACATTTCGAGTTGACAATAAACATACATGTGACCATCTGCTGGAGGCATCAATCAATACCATAAAGTATCTGAATGGTCCACATGGTGGATGGATTGGTCCACAAATATCACCCTGAATACGTTCAAGAAACATTGGTGATTCAGTTTGGATTTTGGCTGGTGATGGTCTTATAATAAGTTTTCCAAGAGAACATGCTTTACATTGAAACTTATTATTCTGAAAGATCTTCTGGTCTTTCAATGGATGACCATGTGTATTTTCTATAATTCTTCGCATCATTGTTGAACCAGGATGTCCTAATCGATCATGCCAATTGGTTAATATTGAAGAATTATCAATTACCATGTTTGATTCAATGGGACGTATATGTGTATAATGCAATCCAGTAGGGAGCATTGGTAGTTTTTCAATCACATATTTCTTTCCTGATTTATATGTGGTAAGACACATATATTTCTCATTCCCTTCATTCATTGTTTGAGTATCATACCCATGGGAATATATATCATTAAAACTCAACAAATTTCTTTTCGATTGTGGTGAATATAAAGCATCATTGATCAAAAATTTTGTACCATTAGGTAACAAAAATTGTGCTTTACCACATCCTTTAATCAAGTCTACAGGACCTGATATTGTATTCACCGTTGTTTTTGTTGGTTTTAGTTCCAAGAAATATCTTTTATCTCGGAGGATAGTGTGCGTTGTACCACTATCAGGTATGCAAACTTCAGCTTGGTTCGTAGCATTTTCCATATTTGAACTTCAAAAAAATATGCAATGAAATAAAATTATTGACAATAAAATACAATACAATATAACACACTATAAAACATTATCATACGAATACATAAAAAATAAAATATTTTACATATTTATTCCACCATCAAATTGATCATTATCTGAGAAATCAATCAGAAAATCTCCAGCATCAAAATGAGTTGAACCACTCAAAGGTTCACTGTGTTCAGTAAAGTTGGTCTCCTTTTCTTTCCCCTTTATTGATTCTTTATAAAGTTTACAAAGGTGCTCAGGGGCTCGACAAATACGGGACCAATGTCCTGGAGTACCACATCTGAAACAAGAACTTTCAAATCTTTTTGAGTGATTCTCATTAACACTCATATTCTCTTGATGCCTTTTCGGTGGGTGGTTTGGGACGTTCTTTTGAGATGAGTTATAGAAATAACTATCTCGATTATTTTCAAAACCACGGCCGCGTCCACGACCACGACCACTTCCACGTCCACGTCCACGTCCACGACCACGACCACGACCTCGATTTTGTCCTCGACCAAAATCTTGTCTGTAACTTTGATTTTGGTTTCCAGGTTTAAATTCATTTTTGCTTACAGCATTTACTTCTGGAAATGCTGTTGATCCAGTGGGTCGGGACTGATGATTTCTCATTAATAGCTCGTTGTTCTTTTCCGCCACAAGAAGACAGGCGATGAGTTCAGAATATCTCGCAAATCCACGCACTCTATATTGTTGCTGTAGTGTTATATTTGATGCGTGAAACGTGGAAAATGTTTTTTCAAGCATTTCCGATTCTGTAACCTCATGTCCACAAAATTTTAACTGCGAGATTATTCTATACATCGCTGAATTGTAATCACTGACTTTTTTAAAGTCTTGGAATCTTAACATATTCCATTCATCACGGGCGGTCGGAAGTATAACTTCCCTTATATGTTCAAATCTCTCTTTTAATCCTTTCCACAGAGCCATGGGATCTTTTTCGATGAGATATTCACATTTTAAACCTTCATCAAGGTGTCGTCGTAAAAATATTATAGCTTTTGCTTTTTCTTGTGATGAAGATATACCATTTTCTTTAATGGTCTCGCTTAGACCCAATGACTCAAGATGCATTTCTACATCAAGAGTCCATGGCATATAGTTTTTCCCAGTAATATCAAGAGCGATGAATTCGAGCTTTGCCAAGTTTGCCATGGTGGTACTAAAAATTACGATGCATTTTATTAGTTAATGAATATTGCAATACAAAGTAATGGATAAACAACAAGTACAAGTATTCGTAAAAATAAAGAAAACACACGAGGAGGATATTCTCCGATAAATACAAGACTGGTGAGTATGATAACCAAAATAATTAAAAATAACCTCGTGAAAGCCATCTTCTTTTTTTCTTCGAAAATTTGATGAAGAATAATTTTTAGAGAAGAAGAGAAAGTTGGAGTGATTGAATGTATTTGTGAGATTGTATTTATAGAGCAAAAACTAGCCGTTTTGTTACCGTTTATTACCGTTGGTGTATAAGAAAATAAATGTATGTATTTGTATAATTTTATGGTAATAATATGGTGTATATAATATTAGTCATATTTAAATAATTATGTATATCATATCACATTATTATAATTAGGTGTCATAAGTTATTTTGTTTAAAAAACCTTATAGGCTTTTATACTTGTCGTATCCCTTACCGGGAGTGTGGGATGTCGTCTTAACATCCTCCCAGGATTTATAACAAGTTTTTGAAAAAATTATTTTTATTATTTCTAACAATAACATTATATTATATATTACATATATAAACAATAAATAAATAACAGTAAAATAAATATTATTACTTTTGTTACCTTTTTCTTCTGTTCGGAGCTTGGAAAAATATGGAGGACTTTTAGAGCTTCGTGCTGATAACGTGTTGTGAAAAAGTAAAAATTTACGGTAAAAAAGTAAAAATCTCAAACTCTCAAAATTATCACACTACACACTTTATAATATTTTTCTCTCAACTCAATTGTGATTTTCTTCACAAATGAGAGATCTATTTATAGAAAATTTTTACAAATAATCCAAAAATAAAATACATCATTACCTACATCATCACACACTAATTTTCAATATTCAACACCTAATTTTACCTAATTTTCAACATTCAACATTCACATTTTCAACACAAATATTTAACACATTTTTAAATAATTTTTCAACATATTTTAATTTGTTGTACTATATATTATGTGGATTATATATAGTAGTGAGAAATAATTTTCTAGACGTCATAATTTTTATTATTTTAAATTAATGATTTTTTCATATTTTTTTATGATGAGTCATCTAAGATAAAAGTAAATATATACTTTTAGAAATTTTTTAAAAAAATTAAATTGATAAAAATATGTTAGTTATATGTACATTTATTATTTCACACAGACATAATTTCATTATTATACAAATTATAAGTCATTTTTACATTAAATTAAGCAGAAAAGCACATCAATATAAATATATTCCATCTTTATCTTTTATTTTAAATTTTAATTTTTAGACTGAATGGTTGGATGTTGGCTATTTTATAAATTATAATTATAATTATAATTATAATTATAATTACTGAACTGAGTGGATAGCTTTATGTCGATGTTTTGTCAATCGATGTTAAAATGAACTAGACATAGATCTGATATTCGGCCATTTATTACCAGTGACATCCTATATTCTTGTATTAAAATATAAGTTATTGCATTTCATATTATTGTGAGACTTTGTCTGATGGTTACAAGTTGCCATTTCCTACTTGTAATTGTCATTAGCTAGTTTAATAAAGCATGATATATAAAAGTTGAGACCAGGCTTGTAGCCCCGGTGTTCCCATGTTCGCGAAGTTGGTGAGAATTCGACTTGGAGTCATGTCCATCTCCCTTGTAATTATTATTAAAAAAAAGTTGGTATGGTTGTTATCAATTTTTTCAATCTTAATAATTATAAATATCGGTTAAGTATGCATGATCGAGAAAGCGTCAGATGTCTCACGTCGGTTATATTAAGTTTTTTAATATTGTATATATGAAATTGGACAATCTTCCGTAATTGAGTTATGTTATATGTATAGACTTTGACAATCTTCTTAAGTGTTTTTGGAGTGGAGTGGAGTTAAGTTCAAGTCACAATTTTTAATTGATATGATATAATAACGCATGTCCACCGTTATGTGTTGGATTACCATGTGGGTGACTCGCTAATTTTTTGTAAATTCATGACGTTCAAATTTTCATTCATGGACGTGAGATGGTGTGTTAGATGTCTAACGTCGATAAGATTAAATTCTTGAGAGTTCTATATATGAAGTTGATCAATCTTCTCATTTGAACTGACTTTTAGGATGGAGTTAAGCTCAACTTCTGATCTTAACAAGAAGTAGTGAGACGAGTGACCTTCTGAAAACCCCTCGTACGTCAAGATGTTTACATTGTGTCGTCTGATCTAATTGATTGCTTATATCTTAACATATTAACGAATAATATTATCTCTGTTCAGGACATGAGTGACAGTAAGAAAAAAGTATGACTAGTCTCCAAGATATATGAAGCAACATTAGTGGTAAGGCACGCCCCTCCCTAGCATGGGCCTAACAACCCGATCGATTGTCAGCTAAGTACGTGCAACTCATCATGTTCACATATTGATTAGTACAAGAATCTAGCTCTGCCACGAGTATAAAGAAATAAAAATACATCTTAATTATCAATTTCAACTTTTGATATGATGATAAACGTTTGATTTTAATAATAATACCTTGATAATAAATTTCATAATCATTCAACTTAATCATTTCACACACTATATTTTAAATATAATAAAATTAATTTAAACTCTTCAAAGTGTTGCGAATGAAAATATCAAAGTTTTTTGGGTAAGATTTGTGGATTTTTTCATGTTAAAATTTGGTAAAAATACTTATTGAAATAATTATTATTTTAAGACATGGAGAACTTTTAATTCCATGTCAAATATGGCATACTTGGTTTGATAATTGACTTGTTAAAATAAACGAGGGTTAGGTGGATAGTTGCATATAAACTAATGGCTAATCGACTGTTCGTAAATTGTTTAGAGTTGTTGAAAAATAACCATCAATCGATTCAAAATATTAATAATTATTAATAAAAGATACACATGTTTGCATTATTATTTTTAATTTGATCAAATAGTACTAAACAATTAACACGGAATTATTTTCAATTTAGAAAATTTGTTCGATTTAAAAGAGAAGTTTTGTTTAGATTTTCTTCATTGTAAAATATAGAGTGACTTGAGGATGTTTTTAGTAGGGTGTGAATAGTAATTATGGAATTAAATATTTTGGTGTCCTCTAAGGTAATTACTCTAAGTGTGTCAAACTTAATAATAATGAGTAAGTCTCTTGTGAGACGGTCTCACGATCTTTATCTGTGAGACGGGTCAACCCTACCGATATTCACAATAAAAAATAATACTCTTAGCATAAAAAGTAATACTTTTTCATGGATGACCCAAATAAGACATCCGTATCACAAAATACGACCCGTAAGACCGTTTCACACAAGTTTTTGCCTAATAATATAGTATAGATTTATGATTAAAATCCTCCCTTGTTAAATTCAAAATTCACGGAATACTTCTTTTAAATTTCCACTCATATGTTTCATGAAAAATAATATAGTCAAGTTAAAAATCAAAACGTGTAAGGTCGACCTTTATATTATAATTTTTCAATAAAATAGACTAAACTATTGAAAATTGAAAAAATTAATTAAAAATTCAAAAAGAATTCACGACTATAGTAAACAATTAATAAATTATTTTTTTCAGATATAAAAATTATAAAAAAATCAAAATTAACATAACTGGATCAATTGATTATTTATTTTTATTGTAACTCTCCGCACATAGATAATCGATGCTTATTTTTTGTAATGACAAGCATGCAATTAACGGAAAGAACTGGTTGACGAGCGATCGATACTCAGATTAGATTTCACCACATATTCCATTCAAATTCAAATTTCCAAGTTCTTGAATTTGGATTTTATTTTTAGATATAAAAATATCCATATAAAGAGAATTAACTCGATTGGATAGATCGATTGTTTGTTTTATCGCAACGGTTGGCATAAAGTTAGTCGATGTTTATTTTCAGTGCTGGTAAGCACAAATATTAAAGGAGAAGAATTAGATCGATCGATGATATGTCTTATTTTAGGTGTCATAAAATTTAGTCTATGTAGAGATGTAAATGAACCAAACCGTTCGCGAGCTATTCGAAGTTCGGCTCGATAACAAGCTCGTTTGAGTTTGTTTGTTAATCATATCAAACCAAACCCAAGCTCGATTTTGAGCTCGAAAATTTAATCAAACCAAGCTCAAGCCTAAGGATATTCGGCTTGTGAGCTCGCAAACATGTTCGATAATAGGCTCGCGAGCTCGAGCTCGCGCTCGGCTCGTTTAGGTGGCTCGTAAGCTCGAGCTCGAGCTCGAGGCGTTTAGGTGGCTCATAAGCTTGAGCTTGGCTCATTTGTTGAGTTGACAAATAAAAATATTGGTACTAATGTCAATGGTAGGAATTGAATATAAGACATGTTTGAAAAAATGATTGATTCACACCATTTAGTCACAATTACATTTTTAATCTTATTTGCATATCATTGTACTAAAATGTTCTTTAAAATACAATAAATAAAATAAATTAACAGAAATACATCAACTTATTCTTTTTCCCTAAAAATTTACATAACCAAGTCATATACAAGTTGAGTAACTTTACTATTAGTTTGTGAAGGTTAATTAAAAATTTTACATGCTAAATTGATATTTTATTTGACATTAATACTATATTTAAGTTAATTATGTCAAATTCATTTCATAATGATGTGTTGTCTTCGATCTACTATATTTAATGAATATTCTAGATGATTTTGGTGATATCAGTATATAATGAATATTCTAGATGTATGATTTTGGAATGTTCAATAATATACTGATTTATGTTTTTTTAGCTCTTATTTGTGTCGTTTTGTTTATTTATGAATGAATTTACATTTTTATGTCTGATTTAAAATTAATTTATAGATATATTTAATTTTTAACAAGCTCGATTCAAACTCAAACTCGAGCTCAATTCTATGCTTATCGAGCTCGAGAACGAGACGAGCTCAAGTCAGGCTTGTTAAACATGCTAAACAAGTTATTAATGAATCAAGCTCGAGCCTGGCTTGATTAACATGCTAAACAAGCTTTTAACGAGCCGAGCTCGAATTTCAATACAAACCGAGCTCGAGCTTGATAATAGAAGCTCGAATCGAGCTCGAGCCTCAAACAGTCTTAAACAAACCAAGCTCAAGCCTGATACTGTTTTGTTTGGTTTGGATCGTTTACATCCCTAAATCTATGCTTATTTTCAATACTGATAGCGTGCACATATTAACGGGAAAAACGGTCACGGATTCTAGTAAAATTTCGAGATTTTTTTAAAAAATTTTATTTACAATTGACTTTTAAGTTCTCAAAATCCTTTAGTAATTCTACTGAAAAAGATGATGATTGATATAAATAAAGAAATAATAAATAAATAAACAAACGTACTGGATGTGTAAAAGTCAAATGAGATTTCTTTGGTTTGTTAAGAACGTAAAAGGGGAGGGTGTGGTTTAGTCATTAGTGTATTACACATAAAAAAGTAACTCCACCATAGCTTCGCTAGCCCCCACTAGGGTCAATGTCAAAGCAAGAGAGGAGAGAGACGAATACTTAAATAGGGAGAGCAAACTGGGGTAATGGTAATCAATGAGGGATATGTTTTGGATTCAATACTGTAATAAATGTGCAGTTGTTGGGGTGGGTCTGCTCTTTATTGACCTGCAGAGAAGAGGAGAGAGAGGGGAGAACGTGGAAATTTGAGAAGAATTTGTAGTTTTTGTAGGTCTTTTAGGCGATTGAAGACGAGTGGGAGAAGGGTTTGTTGTGTGACTTATAAAGGGGAGATCTTGTGAGGGTTTTATTGACGAAATTGGAGGATATATCGGAGTTTTTGTTGGTGTTTTAGGTGATCCAGGGAAAGTGGATTTTTTTATATGATTTACAGAGCTGAAATCTTGTGACGGATTTTGCATAATTGGGTGGTTGTGTTTTTCTTGTTAGCATTCGATTTTAGGCGTCTCCCTTTCCTTTGCAATTTGTTTGAAATCTGGGTTTTTTTGTTTCTGTGTTCTTGTTCTTATCCTTTAATCGGGTGTTTCGCAAATTTGATGCTAAAAGGTTGAGTCTTTGAAATATTGGATCTTGAATATATGTGGTTTGCTCGGCAATGTTCCTTCTCTTTTTTCCTCTCTTTTTTTACATTCCTGAGCTGTAAGTGCAGAACCTTCGAAATCCATGCTTTCCTCATAATTTGTGGGTTGGGTACACTTTTATTCTCTTCTTTTTGAAGAATCCTCATTTCGTGCTTTCTTATTGGGCTATCAAACTAGATTTTTTCGACTGAGTTCTGTCATAGACAGCGAAAGTTCTTGCACTTCCCTCCGTAAGATAGTTGTTCCGAGATTTGAAACCAAAGGTGTCTATTCGGGAGCAAGCTTTTTCTGGCATTGATTCCTTTTAGCTTTTGCAACTTAGGTTTGAAACCGGGACAACTTTTCTGCGACAGATCGGCTAAAGTGAAATAAAATATATATACGCAAAGTTAAACCAAGAACTCCTGTATTTATATATATATTATTATTGAATTTGTTTACTTGCGGGGGGATAGACAGAAGGAAAGTTTTAATGCATCTCTCACTATGGAAGCCAATATCTCACTGTGCTGCTCTAATCTTGGACAAAAAGAGCAGAAGAAGTGATGGGTCGGAGCATTCGACTGATGAAATTAGGTCGAATCCATCAGTTCTGAGGAAACTTCAAGAACACAAGCTGAGGGAGGCTCTTGAAGAAGCATCTGAAGATGGATCCCTTGTTAAATCCAAAGATATGGATTCCGAGGCATTGAGCAATCAAGACGAGGGCTTGGGCAGATCAAGGTCTCTGGCGCGGTTAAATGCCCAGAAAGAATTCCTCAGAGCCACTGCTCTTGCTGCTGAGCGCACGTTTGAATTGGGGGATGCAATCCCACAGCTTAATGCGGCATTTTCCAAGTTCCTTACAATGTACCCTAAGTACCAGTCAACGGAGAGGATTGATCAACTTAGGGAAGATGAATACTCACATCTCTCGGGTGCTGCTTCAAGGGTATGCCTAGACTATTGTGGATTCGGGTTGTTTTCTTTGCTTCAAACTGTACATTATTGGGAATCTACTGCATTTAGTTTGTCTGAGATTACTGCCAATTTGAGTAATCATGTTTTGTATGGGGGAGCTGAGGAAGGAACTGTAGAACATGATATCAAGAGCAGGATAATGGATTATTTGAACATACCGGAAAATGAATATGGTCTTGTTTTCACTGTAAGCCGTGGCTCGGCCTTTAAATTGCTTTCTGAATCGTACCCTTTTCACACCAACAAGAAGTTGTTGACCATGTTCGACCACGAAAGCCAGTCTGTAAGTTGGATGGGTCAGTGTGCTAGAGAGAAAGGTGCCAAGGTTAATAGTGCATGGTTTAAATGGCCGACCCTCAAACTCTGTTCGGCTGATTTGAGAAAACAAATTTCAAACAAAAAGAGGAGAAAGAAAGATTCGGCAAATGGTCTTTTTGTTTTCCCTGTTCAGTCTAGAGTCACGGGAGCCAAGTACTCGTATCAGTGGATGGCTTTGGCTCAACAAAACAATTGGCATGTCTTGCTTGATGCTGGGGCATTGGGTCCCAAGGACATGGATTCTCTTGGATTGTCTTTATTTCGGCCAGATTTTATTATCACGTCATTCTACAGGGTGTTTGGTTACGACCCGACCGGATTTGGATGCCTTCTGATCAAGAAATCTGTGATGAGTAGCCTTCAAAATCAGTCTGGTCATGCGGGGTCTGGAATAGTGAAAATCACTCCCGTATTTCCTCTGTACTTGAGCGATTCAATGGATAATATTCCTGGATTTGGTTACGAAAATGAAGCTAATGGGAATGGTGAAGTTAATTCTGAAACCAACCCAGGATCTCAATTACCAGCTTTTTCTGGAGCATACACTTCTGCTCAGGTAAGGGACGTGTTTGAGACAGAGATGGAGCAAGATAATGTTTCGGATAGGGATGGGGCGAGCACCATATTTGAAGAATCTGAAAGTTTTTCTGTGGGAGAGGTCATAAAAAGCCCGGTATTTAGTGAAGATGAATCTTCCGATAACTCACTGTGGATTGATTTGGGTCAGAGTCCGCTCGGGTCTGATAATGCCGGTCATTCAAGCAGACTAAAGTTGTCCACACCACAGCCACCAGCTTGGTTTTCTGGCAGAAAGAATAATAAGCTAACCTCTCCAAAAGCATCAAAATTATCAAGTAGTCCAATGTATGACAATAAATTTAACATGGGGCATCATGAAAACTGCCACGTCTTATCATTTGATGCGGCTGTTCGATCCGTGTCTCATGAATCAGCCCGTTTCATGGATATTCCTGAAGAAGAACAATACACAGAGGGGCACCCCGAATCAAGAAAATGCAGTACTCCCGATAGTCAGCATGTTCAGGAGATCGAAGAAGAACCGGAGACCAATCAACCAAGTAATTTTGCTGCAAAGAACTCAAGCATCCATGATTTCCCTTCTGTTTCCAAGCATCGGGCTATTCAGAACGGGTCAGTTCCTGGGATATGCCTTGAGAAGGAGAGTGCTATAAGAAGAGAGACAGAAGGTGAATTTCGGTTACTAGAAAGGCGAGAAAAGAGTAGAATTGTGGGTGGCAGATTTTTTGGATTAGAAGAGACTGATCAGTCAAGAATCAAGGGGGGCAGGGTATCCTTTAACACCGAAGATAACAACAAAGCTCGTCTTGGTCATTCTGCGGAACCAGGAGAACTATCTTCCATCAATTTAGACGATGATGATTATATCAGCAATGGAGAGTACGAAGATGAACAAGATTTTGATAGGGGTGAACCAGAGATAAACTGCAGGCATCTTGATCACATTAACATGCTTGGTCTCAACAAGACCACCTCACGTCTACGGTTCTTGATCAATTGGCTTGTTACCTCGTTGCTCCAATTAAGGCTGCCAAGTTCGACTGGAACGGATAATATGCCCCTCGTTTATATTTATGGCCCTAAAATTAAATACGAAAGAGGTGCGGCTGTGGCATTCAACGTGAGGGATAGAAATCGGGGCCTTATTAGTCCAGAAATCGTTCAAAAATTGGCTGAAGCACATGGTATTTCTTTGGGTGTTGGAATACTGAGTCACATACGGGTTCTTGATAATGCCAAGCATCTATCTTTGTGTCTAGATGATACTACCCTTTGTAAACCGATGGAGAATGGCAGACATGACGGCAAAAGTGCATTCATCAGAGTTGAGGTCGTTACTGCTTCACTTGGATTTTTAACCAATTTCGACGATGTCTACAAGTTGTGGGCCTTTGTGGCTAAATTTCTTGATCCAGCCTTTGTAAAAGACGGCGTTCTTCCTTCTGTAGCGGAAGAGACGGAAAATTGAGACTAGGGAGCTGGTAGTCATGCTTTTGGTTCGCTGCTTATGGCTACAAACTGAAGATTCAGAGGTTTACTGCTTATATTTATGTATCTCATTCATTTCGGGCAGACAAGAAAGTTGAATTCAAGAAAGGAAATAATAAAAACACTCGGTCCTAGAGAAAACCTCCCGCATCTTTGCTGCAAACTGGTGAATTTGTTCATTCTTGTTTTTTATTGGTTGGAATTTATCATTTGCTTTTTGGGATTCCTGTAAAGTTATTTTTAGAATTTTTTTTTATCATTTCAGGTAGTGATGAACTACATTGGATATGAATGCTCTTTGACATCTCCCTGTCCACACTGATATGTGGACCGAATCAATTTCCTGTGTAAAAACGATCATGTTTTACTTGCTCCAACGCTACACCTGTATTGTATAATTCATCGTGTTCAATTTTTTTGAGCTTCAGGAAATCGAGCTGCTCAATTACTCGCTGACTAATTCTTGAATGATTCATCTCTTTTTACTGATTCCAGTAATGCAAAACAGAACTGGGGGCAAGAAATGATTAAATTTAGTGTGGAAATGGTGGCTCTGTGGCATGATATCAAAAGGGAAGATAGACGTGCAGTAAAGCGTAATTCCAAGTGTTTCCTTCGTTCATCCTCCACCGAGTGGGTTTTAACTAAGAGTTTTGCGTGCTGTTTGGAGGCAAATTCAAATACTTGTCTCGAAAATGCGTACTGCTAGATCATAAACCAATCAAGAACTAATAGATTTAATAGTTTAATCGAGAAAACAATCTAGTGCATTTCAGAAAGGTGGAACTTACATATTTTTAGAGCAACCTATAGGTCATGTAATTTGAAATCTTCCGTTAATTGTTTCATAACTATCGTCTTCCACTTAAAAGTGAAAAGGTAATAACTTTTACAGACTACTGGTTTCATGAGTAAAATAATGTGAAAATTGCATAGCATCTACGCTGAGTACACTTTTTTCACAACTCCTTTGCCCTCTTCACCAGCGTGTTCATAAACTCACTGAAGTACAATTTCATTAGGTAAATAATTATGAAAATAAATCATTTGACATGCCACAATGAATAAACGTTTGGTACTGGCTGTTGTTTCCTTGATATCCTCTACTTTAGCAAGCCAGAAGTGGACAGGAGGCGCAGTGCTTGTTTTGAATTATTCAAAACAGCAGCAGATCTTGAAACCTGCATTTTTCGTTTCTTTAGAAAGTCCAGCGAATTCTGCACACATTGAGCTGGTGGCATGTCATTCAAAATAACGGGTTCTAACCTGCTCAACAAACCAAAGAAATTGTAGTTAATTCGGGTTAAAAAACATCTACGACAAGAGCATATGTTTGTGGCGGCTATCAGGCTATGTAAAAAGAAATGGAGAGAGCTGAACCCAGATTTTTTTGGTCTTCTCTTTCTTGAGGTTGGCTTCTTCTCCGATTTCTCATCCTCAGAATCTGATGTAAAAACTATCCTGCAGATTAAATGCGACATTGGTTAGAATTCATGTAAACATTCAGAAAGTAAAGCTGGTACATACATATGAACTGAAAAAATCAAGGAACTCGAATAAAGCAAGGACTAGTACTTTTCACGAGCTGCAAGAAGTTTGACAATGTCGTCCGGTAGCATTCCTTTGTTGACATGAGACTCTTCATGTGTTTCGATGATTGCTTTATCACTAGTTTCTTGTCCTTTCGGTAGAGACTTTGGAGTCAATTTTTGCGCCAACTTTTTGCGACGCTCTTTCCCTTCACGAAAGACCCTAAAGAAAATCAAAAAAATTGTAAATGATAGGTCATCAACAAGTTGAATTCACAAGTAGCATGCAGTTATCAACAGAAGCAGAAAATAGTGTCATTTAAGTGCATCCAGACGAGAATCTGAAAAGGACACCAAATTTCAAGGACAAAATAGCTGTAAGAAATCACAACAATGATAAATACAGCTACAAACAAACACAACATATTGACTGACTTGCAACCAATGTAAGAGTTCTCTTCCACACCACATCAACAAGAAAAAGCTCGTTCTTTCAAAATTTTCTAAAGAAGTAGTGCAGCAAAGCACCAATTTGGGGTAAAGGCCAATGCTACCGCAAGAAGAAAGAGGATGCTGGGGCCAAGGAGAAAGGCAAGCAGTTAAGGAAAGCTGATTCAAATTCACCCGAGGTAAAATTCCAACCACCCTACAGATTCACTAAACAGAATATCCAGGTTCAACGATGGGAAACAGGAATTAACTACCAGAGGTGCTTCAACCTAAGATTCCCAAGGCAGCCTTTTTAGTCTCTGAGGACCTAGCTAGTACAGGAAGAAATATTATATTAACCCACTAAAAGCAGGATATGAACATCCATGAAAGTTAATACAGCAATATAAACTGTATTTGATCTCTTGCTTGGCAAAGTCAATCACAAATGGACACGATATATCTAAACCAAGTAAATATTCCTCTTCTGAATCCCCGTTTAGTAACAACAAATAATTGTATTTGAATAGATACTTTTAAAATCTTCCAAGAACCAAATATGTAACATATAACTTAATGGGGGTCCAAATCAATACCGACGTATAAGCTACAGAACTCTGAAGACATAATTCATTGCTCAAGTCTCACAATAACAGATTCTCAAAGCAGGTAACCCGCATATTCTTTGGAAAATAACAAACTCGATAAATAACTTCATGCCTGGCCTTATTTTCTCTTTGGATTTTCCTTATCTCTTCGTCTTGTTGCATCCCCTGAGTAAAAAAAATGCATTTTTTCACAATAAATTAAACACTTAAAAGCTAATAAATGAGAATTGAGCGAACCTGTTGCGAAGTAAACTCCTCGGGCGCATCGGAGTCCCAGTCCGCATCTCCGTCTGACATTTAAATTCAGAATATCAAAGAGGTCTATCAATCTGGTTCAACTGAAGATTCCACGAGGTTAAAAATTAGGGCTTTCGAATTAGGGGTTTCGCTGGCTCAGATCTATGATGCGGCGGAGTACTGAATTTTGATACTTGAATTATTTACATGACCTACCTTACAAATTATATTCTATTTTTAATTTTATTTAAAATCCCAAAAAAATTTAAAAACGACCTCAATAAATATTGTCATGAAAATATTATTCTCAAACGTGATTTTTTTCTAACTTTTTTATTCAAAATTATTATTAAAAACTAATAACTTCTAGTGTTGTATAAATTATAACTCCTCCATCAATATTGGATTATGAGTAAAAAATCAATTCAATTCGATCAAAATTGAGAATCAATATTTGATCGAGTCTTTCGCATATAATTCGACTTATTCGCAATATTAAATATCAAAACCTAAATCCGGATATGCACACAAACCCAACTACTTCATAATCGTTTTCTTTATTCGAAAATGATTAACACATATTGTTATACGAATTTATTGTATTCCATTATTACATAATTTGAATATATATTTTAATTCATGTGCCATGTGACCTCACATAAGGTAAAGCTCATGAACACATCATTCATGAGTTGTTGAACATATCAATTGTGTTAGTCTTTATGTCTATCAATGATTTCGTGTGATGATTCTTTCAATTAGAAAATCTTCAACGATATGGGGACGTTAATATGATGAAGTTGGTAACTTTATTGCATGTTGATATCAGCGTTGATAATTTAATCTTGTAGTTATACGACGGTGAGATGATGTTGCATAAATGATATTGAAATATTAATTTTTTATTACATTAAATATACATGTATCAAAGCACAAAATAAAATTACATATAATTGAAAATTTTAAAATTATAAATAATTAAAATTTAAATACTTACACATACATTTAAAATCATAATTTAAAAAATAACACACAGAATAAAAAATATATAAATATCAAATTACACATAATTACGAGGCTAAAATGATTTTAAATTATTTTTTATGATTTTTCTTTTTAAAAATTATGATGATCTTGGCTGTTGATCTAAAGTAACCAGATCATCCAATTCACTCCTTTTAATTTTTTAAAAATGTTTTATTACTAATTTTTAAATTTTTATCTTTAATTTAAATAATTTAAAATAGCCAAATTAATTAGTCGTAGACTTGGTCAGAGGAAGTGCCTCACCCATTGTACACGTCCTTATAGTGGAAACCCATGACTTTAAGCTGGCAAAACTGATCAAAATTTGGCTTTCATTGGAACTGGTTGGATTTGTCATTTATTAACAAATATTTGGTTAATAATATCTATACAGTATTATTAAACAGTGGATGTCATGTGAGACCGTCTCACGGATTTTAATTTGTGAGACGGGTCAATCCTACCCATATTCACAATATAAAGTAATATTCTTAGCATAAAAAGTAATACTTTTTCATGGATGACCCAAATAAGAGATCAGTCTCACAAATATGACCCGTGAGACCGTCTCACACAAGTTTTTGAAATTATTAAATGTGATATTTTTAAAGTAACTACTTTAGAAGACACCAAAATATTTAATTTTATAATTACTCTTCTTACCTTACTAAAAACCTCCTCCAGTCACTACATATTTTACATAGAAAAAAATCTAAACAAAATTTTACTTTTAAATCGAACAACTCTTCTAAATTGAAAATAATTTCATATTAATAATTTAGTATTATTCAATCAAATTAAAAATAATAATAACACATGCAATACTCGTGCATATTTTACTATTTATAATAATTGATATATACACTAACGAAACCGAGTTCAAACCATATTCCATTGTGTTATCATGGCAGGAAAAAAGCATATAATTTTAAAAACCATAGAATTCATATAGGAAGGCCACGTAATTTATTATAAATAATAATTTTTTTAAGAAATAATAAATAATAATATTTGGTGTAGCTCATCAATGGTGGTCAAATATTTCTGCTCTGTAGGGTTACGACCATTTGTTTTTCAAAGAAACAATTTATTATAGAATTATTATATAATATGTTTGTTTCCAAGGTTTGACTTAAAACCCACTCAAAATGATATTTCGTGGGAATTTCTAAAAAAATAATACTATTCTTTTTTTAAGATGGAGACCATTTATTTTTGAGTAGGTATCTTTTAATACGGTTTCACGACTCTTTATTTGTGAGACGGATCAACCCTACCAATATTCACAATAAAAAGTAATAATCTTAGCATAAAAAGTAATAATTTTTCATAGATGGTCTAAATAAGAGATCCGTCTCCCAAAAAACGACTCGTAAAACCGTCTCACATAAGTTTTTGTCATTATATTTTCTGACGGGTGAATGGCTTAAATTTCATTCAAATTCAAATGACATTAACAAGGTGACATTAACTACATTTTGAAAAACACGTCTACGACAGCCAATATATGATTTACATTTTTCAACCAATCAAGATCTTCTCAGCGGTACTTTCCGGGACATCAACAAACTAAATGCATGCTTTGATTCATTACCAGACGCATGAGACACTCGGATCAGTTATTGCAGGTACATGTTTTATTTTTTTATCGACAAAAACTTGTGTGAGACGATCTCACGGGTCGTATTTGTGAGACGGATCTTTTATTTGAGTCATCCATGAAAAAGTATTACTTTTTATACTAATAGTATTACTTTTTATTGTGAATATCGGTATGGTTGATCCGTCTCACATATAAAGATTCGTGAGACCGTTTCACAAAAAACATACTCTTTTTTATCAACATATACATATATATATTTAACGATGAACATGAGATAACTACTATCTAATTGGATACGGTGATTGTGTCTATCCTACTGGTGTGTATTTGATAACTCTATTAATTGAAGACAGGTATAAAAATCTATTTCGATTTTTCAAAAATCACCCAGGAACATATATGATATACATCTAAATCTACATAGATTTGTGATGAAATTAAGAGAACCAATTATTTGATTTTTTTCATCGAAGAACTTTCGATATACAACAGATCAATTGTAAAGCTAAGTTTGTGATTTTAACTACACCGTATATAAAGCAAGGAATTTTTTATTCATCCAACAATCAATTTTTTTAACTATTATTAAACTTTACAAACTAGCAATACATAATTCAAACAAGAGCTGATTGTTTGTGAAAAGTTTAAAAAATCATAAAACTCTAAAAAAATATTAACAGATTAATACATCATTCATTTTTTAAAATTAAACTCATTTCAGTCATGTTGTAAGAACTCTGAGATATTTGTTATATGATAGATCGTTTAATGCATGATTTTTAAATATATCGGGGTCTAAAATATTATTAATTTTTATTAGATTATTTTTTTTAATTTTTAAATTTTTTTTAATCGATTTCCCTTCAAGCAATTAATTATAAGATGTATTGACCAGAAATTAAAGAAATCACGAGAAATCGTGTGGTGAACGTTCATCCGATCCTTCATGCGCATCTGCACATAATAGATTGAATTAGCCTGCTTGTTGCATTATCACGCAGCGTTCTTCTTCTTCCTCCTCCTCCGCCCTTGTTCGCTTCTGCTCATCAAAATTAGAACCAGTTTCTTGCAGCAGACGCCATGGTCAAGAAGCAGAAGCTGATGGGAGTTGGAACATTCAATAATCTGAAATGACAGAGCCATTACAAAATGACACTAAAATGCATTTAATTTCCGTCCACCAGTATCAACTGTACCCCTTTAATGGCCGCCAATAGTTCTATCCTTACAAGCTAACCTTCTCACCATCACCATCTCAATTTTGCTCTTCCCCATTAATTTTTTTTACTGTGCATTCCCCCTTTATTCTGATGGTAACTCCTCAAGTTCTCCCACAATGATTTTTCGGTTCTTTTCAATAGTTGTTATCTGTTTCAATCTCTCAGTTTTAGCTCAGTTATCTTCTGCTCTGAGGATAAACTCAACCGGGTGCGATCAGTTTTGCGGTAAAACCCGCGTGCCGTATCCGTTTGGGTTCTCCGATGGATGTGAAATACGGTTGAATTGTAGTAGATCGGGAGATATTATGGTAGGCGATTTTCTGGTTCAGAATTTGACTTCCGAACAAATTTTGGTTAGTGTTCCGGTGACGTGTAACCGTCCGATTGAAAAGTTGTCTCAGCTTTTCGGCGAGAACTTCGCGCCCACTTGGCATAACGGTCTTCTGGTGGAGAACTGCAGCTCCAGCCTCAACGATTGTGTGATCCCGGGTAGATTGATTCGGTCCGGGGTCAGTTTTGGGGGCTGCAGTTCAGGGAACGATCTTCACAATATAAGCTGTTATTCCGAGGGGATTCAAGATAAGTCTCAGTTCTTGGATTATGAAAAGGTTTTGAAAACGGGGAACTGCACCATGTTGCTTTCGTCGGTCACGGTGAATATGATCGGAAGCTTTGTTCCAAGGAGTGGGATCTCCGCCGTTTCTCTGGAGTTTCAGACAGCGGAGCTAGGGTGGTGGGTTGTGGGGAACTGTAGTTGCCATCCAAACGCGACGTGTTTGGCGGTGGACGAGCAGAAGGGGTTCCGCTGCCAATGTGCCGAAGGATATACCGGAGATGGTTTCGCCGGTGGCGTAGGTTGTCGGAAAGGTCAGTCCATTTTCATTTTAGTTTAATTAGTGATATTTTTTAGTATCGTAAATTTGCATGTTGACTTTTTGAATGGATTGAACAAGTCGATTGAAAGATGCCATGTTCGATAAACAACATAATAATAATAATAAATAAATAAAAAATTGGATGATTCGAGGGTAATTTTTTAAAATGCCTGATTGTGTGCATTATTTTTTAAATAGCCATTTTCCGTACATTTTAATATATACGAGGGATAGGTCTCTTGTTACATCTCACGAAGTGAGACGTGTCAACCCTACCGTTGTTCACAGTAAAAAGTAATATTCTTAACATAAAGAGTAATACTTTTCATGGATGACTCAAATAAGAGATCCGTCTCACCAAATACTACCCGTGAGACTGTCTCGTACAAGTTTTTGTTATATGCGAGAGAACTATTTTTTAAAAAAAACACAGGAGATTTAATGAGAATAATTCTCTCTTTGGGAAAAAAAACGTTGGTGAACAAAAAAGTTTTACAAATAGGCCTTAAAAATGAGGTATATATTTTTTAAAAAAATTGTACAGTTCTATTTTTTGCAATTAAACTTTTTTTAACCAAAATTAGAGCAAACGTGGATTAGATTTTTAATATATGCAAGTTTTCTAATCGTTGACGAACGTGTAAGAATTGATTTAACTACCAACCATGTTAGACTTCGTATTTGGTCAACTAATCCATTTAGCCTACCCAAGATAAAACTTGAAACTTTATGTTATAATAATACAAGTTTTTGAATTTTTTGGGATTAAAATGAGAAGAAAGCATCCGTTAGGTAGATTGACTAAATCGTACCCAAAATTTTATTCAACTATATATTGGGAGGCTATTTAATTTCTTGATCTATGTAAATCATCATCATCATACTATATTCCTGTCAATTACAATGTCAAAGGTATAAATATTAGTTATTTAAACTAAGCGATTTTTGTTCATGTAAGTTCTTAAATTAAGATATAAGAATATCATCTTTAAACATCTTTGTCCAAATTTTCATTGTTTTACCCATCCTTCTACTCTTTCCATCAACCAACTAATCTAAGATATGCGAAGAAGTGTGACGCGATAGTTGGTTGACTGTCACCGACCTAACACCAAGAGCACCAACACTTTTCCTTTATCCGGGATTGTGATCGGGTTGAGTTATTTGATCTATGCAAATAATTGTTCGTCAAACTCAAATATTCTGCCGTCCAATTCATGCCTATATGACAAATACAAGACCCGACCAGAGAAATGAGAGAGGATATGGATTGCTAAATAAAAATGTTTTACGGGTTTGTCTATGTTGGACGTGATTGTCTCGATAGACGGAGATCATATTTGATCTCTGTAACAGGAAATTACGTGACCTTACATATCCTCGTAAGAATAATGAGATGACTTGTAAGATTTATAAAATCTCCTGATTTATTTAGTTGGCCTTCTGATGTTGTGTTCGGTTTGGTACCAGTTTCTCACTGCAGTGCTTCAAGTCGCGTGTTGGGTCGATGTGGCGGAACCAAAGTGCGCATTCTCATTGGAGGTACTTCTTCGACCCTTTGCTCTAGCTACATTGGAAAGAAATCTGCTATGATATTCTTCGTATCATTCTCTGTAACATTTTAATTAATGAGTTTTAACTTTTTTTTAACTTTCCTATTCAATACATGCATGTCCTTTGTTCGAATCCTAACAACTTTCTATTTCTGTAGGGATCATTGCCGGAGCCTCTTCAGTGGCTGGCCTGGCTTTCATCTGCTACTGCATAAAGAAACGCTCCAGATCTTTGAAAAGCCGGTTAACCATAAAGCGTCTGATCTCTGAAGTAGCCGGCAACTCTAGTGTCCCATTCTATTCATACAAAGAAATCGAGAGAGCGACAAATGGCTTCTGCGAAAAACAACGGCTGGGAACTGGAGCATATGGCACGGTTTATGCAGGAAAACTCCACAACCAAGAGTCTGTGGCGATTAAAAAGATCAGATATCGTGATCATGACAGTGTCGAACAAGTAATGAATGAGATTAAGCTTCTGTCCTCTGTGAGCCATCCGAGTTTACTCCGTCTTTTAGGATTCTGCATTGAAAATGGCGTGCAGATTCTCGTTTACGAGTACATGGCGAATGGGACTTTATCTCAGCATCTACAGAGAGAAAGGGGCACTGTACTTCCATGGACTGTTCGTCTCACCATTGCTGCTGAAACAGCTCGTGCTATTGCCTATCTTCACTCGGCCATGAATCCTCCGATATACCACAGAGACATAAAATCAAGTAACATACTCTTAGACTACAATTTCAAGTCGAAAGTAGCAGACTTCGGGCTATCAAGATTCGGCATGTTGGATGATTCCCACATTTCCACGGCCCCTCAAGGAACTCCTGGCTACTTAGATCCTCAGTATCATCAGAACTTCCATTTATCAGATAAAAGTGACGTCTATAGTTTTGGTGTTGTCCTTGTTGAGATAATATCGGCAATGAAGGTAGTTGATTTTACCCGGCCTCACAGTGAGATTAACTTGGCTGCACTAGCAGTAGATAAGATTGGAAAAGGTCGTGTTGATGAGATAATAGATCCATATCTCGAGCCAAATAGAGACGCTTGGACCCTTTCATCTGTGCATAAAGTGGCTGAAATAGCATTTAGATGTCTTGCTTTTCACCGGGACATGAGGCCTTCCATGATGGAGGTGGCGGACGAGCTAGAGCAGATTAAAATAAGTAGTTGGGAACCTTTGGAAGAGAATATAAACATGGGATCATCAGAGGCCTCGTCTTGTTCATCAACCTACCATGGAAGTGAGAGATCTTTTAAAGCTTCCACAACAATCAAGAAAACCTTGGTGGCGAGTAGGAGGCTGATTGTTCCGCAGAGGGAAGCAGAAGATGTGGACTGTTCCCCAGTTTCTGTGCAAGATTGTTGGTTGAGTAGCCCGAGCTCCCCCTCAACCAACACCTTATTGGCCAATGTCGTCCAGTAATGACATCATCGCATGTTTTAGCCTTCGTTCGTGTATATTTGTGTACTTCTGGAGCTGAGTAGTGCAGTCTAAAGCGCAGAATGACTCGAGAACTAATCGAGATGGAGAATTAGGATATATTTGAAGAGGAGAAATATATTGTCTTGCTCAAGTCGATGGTGATCGAATTTTTTTGCCCAAGTCCTATAGTTTAAATACAATAGAGATGTTTTTCAATTTTTCATTCAAATCTTGGAAGTTGTGGACATTTCTTTAAGATGGGCAGAAACACAAAGTACAGATAATTAAATTCTTACATAAATTTCCACGAATCCAGAACATATTACAATCACGACATGAACGATAAAACACACGACTTTACTCACGCTTTCTTAGCTTCCGGGCCCAAAATAGCGTTCACAATAGAAGAAGTGATAACAACTCCGAGCAACTCAGCCACAGCCACCGCTACGGCCTGAGCCAGATTACTGGTCCTCACGGCCTCCTCTATCTCCTTCTCCGCTATCTCTACTTCCTTCTCCGC
The DNA here is from genome assembly GCF_012295235.1 of Primulina huaijiensis. Classification (NCBI taxonomy): domain Eukaryota; kingdom Viridiplantae; phylum Streptophyta; class Magnoliopsida; order Lamiales; family Gesneriaceae; genus Primulina; species Primulina huaijiensis. Next base: position 1,150,138 of record NC_133310.1, on the reverse strand, counting down.
GACTTCAATCTCCTTCTCCGCGGCCTCCAACCCTTCCTTCACAATCAGTTCCGCCTCCTCTTCCACCTTACGCAGGCCTTTCCGGAGCCCGAAAAGCGGTATATCCTGAGCTCTCGCGGGCATCTCCATCGCCGTCAATGCAGTCGTGGCGGTGAACAGAAGCAAGCACTGCCTCCGGGACGGCAGCGCCATCTGCACATGCTTGCTTACGTGCGCCTTCTTGGGAATGGGGTGCGCAGGACAAATTTGTGCGGCGGCGAGAGGACTTGTGGAGGCCATGGATTTCGTCTCACGATAGCGAATGTGAGTGAGTCTCAATTCAGCTCAACGAATACCCGTCATTCAGTGGTTGTGATTTAGCGGGTTTAGAGAATGAAAAGACCAAAATACCCACCATCATACAAGCCAATAATATGTTGGAAACTTGGAATTCATATCTATTGTAATACCCAAAAAAAAAAAGAAAAAAATCCGATATAAATATTTTTATTTGTCTTCTTTTTTGTTGAGGTTGTAAGAAGAACTATAATATTTTTATATATTTATACAAAATTAGATTGATATTACAGTTCAGCTATATAAAAAAAATTTAGTTTTTCAAAAAATAAAATAAAAATAGTATCCATAATATTTATTAGGATTATTATTACATAGTTAAAACATTAAGGTTTGTCAATTTTTCCAAACATGTGAATGTAATGTCAATTCTATGTTATATTTATATTTTTCTTAAATTTAGTTATACTTTTAAAAAAATATTTATGTGCTAAGGCCTGAGACGTGATTTTGCTTTGTGAGATATAATAATAAAGAATATATCATATGTGGATAGTAAATTGACTATACTATTATCGATATTATTTTTTTTTGACAACTGAAATCTTGTAACATTAACGTTTATTAAACTTGAACACTTGATGGTAACTTTGGTATGTCAACGTAACATTAACGTTTACTTACAATTTTACTTTTCATAACATTTTTTAGTTAACCGTGCTGGTGTGAGTTTATTAGGGCATCTCCAACCAGGACTTGAAAATAGCATTTCACGCTATTTTCAAGTCCTATGCTCTCCAACCGGGGCGCTATTTTGGAATCCAAAATAGCGCCCAACATCTCCTGCGTCAAATTTGACGCAGGAGGCACCTTGCGTCAAAATTTGACGCACGGTGTTGTATTTTTTTTTAAAAAATTTTATTTATTTTTAAATTATGATTAATTTAATAAATAATATATTTAATAATATATGAATTCTTTAATATATTTTAAATGATTTAAAAGTATTTAATTAATATATTAAATAAAAAATATTTTGTTAGTATTAATAATTGAACTTTATTTGATTAACATATTAATCTATAAATTGAAAGATTAATGTAAATCATTACTGTAAATAACATAATCGAATACACAAATTTATTGAATAATATTTAAACATTCAAACACACGATTAAAATAAAAAAACGAAATCAAATACATTTAATTTAAGTGCAAGGATAATAAAAGAGAATCAAACTAAATTAAATAAAAGAGAATCAAACTAAATTATCAATAATCTGGAAAATTAGGTCCTGATCCAGATCCAGATCTTCCAAAATCACCAAAAAATTTTCCAAATGTGTTGCCTTCACGTTGACGACGTTCTTCCTCTCTTTTCTGCATAATTATTGCTTTTTCATTTTGAACCATTTGACGCATTTCTGGATTACCAATTATGGTCAGATCCATGTACAAAATTTTATTCTCCTCTTGAAATGCAGCCAATGCTATTTGTTGTTGACAAATTTCTAGTTTTTTTTGTTCATTTTGCAACATTAACAGCTTAATATCATAATTTTGTTACATATCGGTAGCTCTCTTTTGTAGCACATTGATAAGATCGCGATGACCTTCCTTCATCGTAGAAATTAAATCTGATACATTTTCTTCTCTTTTTTTCTTTAATTTGGATTTTTTCACTCCAAGTGGTCGCTGAGATGGAGTTCCACATGCATTTTCATCAATACTTAAATTAATTGAAAATGAATTTATTCCTTGAGAACCTGACATTGGAGATTACGGTTCTTGATTATCTGATTGTGACGAATCCAAATTTGTAACATGTTGTTTTGATAGTGGTATCGGTGCACTGTCGTTGGCCGAAAATTTCTCCAAATCTTTCATGATAGGCCACACATTATCAAATTTGAATCCTCGACTGAAATTTTTATCTTGCATCATTAAGTCTTTTGCTCGGTTCAACTGCACAAAAATATCCAACCCATATAAAAATAAAATTAGCGTATCTAGAATATTTTAAAACTAAAGACTTACAATATCTTCCTCGGATGTGCCACTCGGCTTCAGCTTTTCAATTATGCTTACACAGCCACATAATTTTCTAACAGCACGGAGGATAACTTGCATGCGACATTGCATTGATCTTCTATTGCGTTCTTGCATGTTATTCGATCTGCTGCCATTGAAAGCTTCTTCAATACGACTCCACAATCGATCTTTGGATTGGTTTATACCGATGATAGGATTTTGCGAGACATCAAGATAAACATGACATAATAGCTTATCTTCTTCGATAGAGTAGTTAGATGTTCGGCTACTGGAGTTCATTGATTTTCTTTGAAAAAATATATTATTTGGAGTATGATTTGTAATGTTTGATAATTCATTCAAACAATCAGGAGTATATTTATAGTAGAAATTCTACCTACCATTTCAAATGCACCTACCGGTCCAAATGCACCTAATCTTCCAAATTCACCTACCATTCCAAATTCATCTACCGTTCCAAATGCACCTAACCTTCCAAATTCACCTAACCATTCCAAATTCATCTACCGTTCAAAATGCACATAACCTTCCAAATTCACATACCGTTCCAAATTCACCTACCGTTCCAAATTCAACTACCATTCCAAATCCACCTACCCTTCCAAATCCAATTACCGTTCCAAATTCACCTACCATTCTAAATTCATCTACCGTTCCAAATGTACATAACCTTCCAAATTCACCTACTGTTCCAAATGCACCTATCATCCCAAATTCATCTACCGTTCCAAATACACATAACATTCCAAATGCATCTACCGTTCCAAATGCACCTACCGTTCCAAATCCATCTACCGTTCCAAATGCACCTACCATTCCAAATCTACCATTATATAATGTGGATTGTATTATCCTACTAACACATAAATCTTGCATTCTTCATATCACAAAAATGAATCCAACTTTTCAATTTGATGCAATATCGTCCAGCTCATATTCATTGTCAGATAATGAAGATGATATTCAATTCTTCGAAAATCTCCAAAACAGAAACAATGCAATACTGACAACTATATCTCGAGAACAAAATTTGGTTGCTTCCTACATCATCTAACAAGAAAAAGAAGTCACACATAGAGGTTCAATTCCGGGTCACATATTCATTCGACGCGACAGTGAAATTGCTGATCGTAAGTTGTTTAACGACTATTTTGCTGAAAATCCAGTATATAATGAAGCAATGTTCCGTAGACGATTTCGAATGTCTCGGAATCTTTTCATGCGGATAGTAGATGGTATACAGAATCACGATGTTTATTTCATACAACGAAGTGATAGTTTGGGACGGCTCGGTCTGTCGACTAATCAAAAAGCAACTGCTGCATTGAGAATGCTAGCATATGCCTTACCTGCAGAGGCTACTGATGAATACATCCAAATAGGAGAATCGATTGCAATTCAGTGTATGCAACGCTTTTGTCGAGCTATAGTGGAAGTTTTTGCTGAGCAGTACTTGAGATCACCTACGGCCAATGATGTTGCTAGACTACTCTATATTGGCAAACAACGAGGTTTTCCTGGAATGTTGGGAAGTCTCGACTATATGCATTGGAGTTGGAAAAATTGCCCCACGGCTTGGGCGGGACAATATGCAGGTCGTAGTGGTTCTCCAACAATCATTTTAGAAGCGGTGGCTGATTATGATCTTTGGATATGGCATGCATATTTTGGTATGTCCGGAACCAATAATGATATAAATGTTTTAGAGTCGTCCAGTCTATTTTCCAATCTTGCACAAGGAATTGCTCCACCAGCTCATTACAATATTGGAAGCAAAGAATATGATACTGCATATTATCTAGCTGATAGTATTTAACCGAAATGGTCAACTATTGTGCAGACTATCCATGATCCGCGTGGTCCAAAGAAGCAGTAATTTGCGATGAAACAAGAGTCATGCAGGAAAGATGTGGAGCGTGCATTTGGCGTTCTTCAATCACGATTTGCAATTGTGGCATCTCTCGCCCGTGGTTGGAAGAAAAATCATTTGCATGATATAATGAAAGCATGCATTATAATGCACAATATGATAATCGAAGATGAACGTGATCTTAGTGCACCAATTCAAGATGCGAGGGAAGCACCGACTCCAGTGGTAGAAATTGTTGTCAATGAACATATCAGATTTCAAGAATTTCTCGCTCGATATAAAAAAATAAAAGACAAAGACGCCCACTTTGCATTACGAAATGCTTTGATTGATCATTTATGGGATGAATATGGTCATTCAAATATTTGAAATTGTATTTGTAATGTATTTTTTAATTTAATGTCATGTATTTGTACTATGTTTTTTTAATTCAAAGTCATGTATTATTATATTTTATCCATTTAAATAATTTATGTTTCAATTCGTATAATATTAAACAATTAAATAAATTTTTAATAATTATTAAACAATTTAAATAAATATTAAACGATAATTATTAAACAATTTAAATAATCATTAAACAATTTAAATTAAATAATTTAAATAAATATTAAACGATACTTATAATTATATTAATAAAATTAGAAATATATATTTAATAATTAATAAGAAATAATTTAAATATATTTTTAAAAAAGAATATTCTGAGAATATTTTTTTTAGAGTAATATTTGAAGTAGATGTGTTGAAGATGAATATAATATTTGGTGCAGAAATTGCACTATTTTAAAGTAGAGTTGCTTTAAAATAGAATTTTGGGTTGGAGATGGCCTTAGTATTTTTGGTACATTTCTCTATCTTTCTCCAATTTTTCTCCAACTTCTCTAATTTATCTAAAAGTTCAAACTATCTCAGTAAATATTATATAATATACAATTATCATAGCATAAAATAATATATATTTTTGTACTAAAAAATTATCAAACAAAAAAAAAATTTACTTGGCACGCATGGTGTGCCATGAAATCCTATTATATTCTTAAAATAATTTGTGTTTTAAATATTTCAATCAGATTATTAAAGAGATAAGATAATGATTATTTTTGAAATTATATTTTAAATATTTATCATCTTTTAAATTTCTTTTAGTATATAAAATTTTTTTTATATCACACACACATTATGTATGCTCAAGTATCAATATGAAGTCAACGAGGCTGTGGTCCAATGTTTAAGGTTGAGATCCTGAGACTTGTTGGTCTCAGTTTCGAGTCCTGCTAATTGCACGCTCAAAGCTCGTCAATAATGTGAACAATTATATTATATTTTTATAGTCTGAAATAATATCATACTTGTGCTATAAAAAAAGTACTAATATGAATAATATAAGAACGTGTAACTCTGATACTTGTAGAAATCGAGTAGAACCATGAATGAACAACACAGTGGAAAGTGGGAGCAACTTGATCGCAGTGTTTGGTAGATAAGATTAGCGTAGGATAGGTTAACCAATCAAGTGTTTGACTGGCTGATAAGTGCATAAGGGATAACCCCATTCTCGTGATTAGGACAATGTTCACCTGTGAAAACGGCTGACACTTATCCCATTTTCTTCGAGGTATTAGGAATCCCATTTTGTACAGTGCCCAAGCCAACGCCTAATTTTTCCACAAATGCCCTTTGCCCTATTTGAGATATAATCTGCGAATAACAACAAGAATTCTTCACTCGTTGTATCAGAGGACGCCGCTATGGGTTTCTCGGATGGGCTTAATGGCATATTCTACAAGGTGAGTGATTGTTGAAATGCTATTTGGTTTAAATTATTTGTTATGTCTTCCGCAATTTGAAGGTGACGACGACGACGAGATTTTGAAGAGAAATTAAAACAAAGGTTACGTGAAGGTGACTGATTGGCAGTTTAAAGAAATTGTTTTAAACTTCATCTTCTGACCATGTTTGTCGTCAATTTGATATTTTCTTTCACCTTCATCTGAAGTAATTTATTTTTTCAGCCTTATTGAAATCAGTGGAAGGGAGCAGCAGTGCAAGCATTTTCTGTTCAACTTGAAGAGCATTAGCCACATTCAATTCCATATTTGATCGTTCGCTGTTGGGTAGACCAGTGAATAGCACCTTCAATTATATTGGTATATTATTTGTTTTCTTCATATTACCTTACATGTTTAAGTTGAAATAAAGTGAATAAAATTATTAACTGCTAATCTGGAATACGTTTTTTGTCCATTAGTTGTGAGTAAGACAAATACTCATTGATGTTTCATATTCTTTAGTTTTTCGCTGATACCTTCATTTTGAATAACAACATTGTACGAACAGGTTTACAATGTAATGTGATGGCTTTCTATCTAACTTCCATATAAGTCCATAACTGCCCAAAACAATTTTTAAATAAATGTTGTATCAATGTTTTTTTTAGTCTTAATTGTGCGACTAAATGTGAATGTGTTCTCATTTGTTGAGTGTTGTGGCTAAGATGGACATGAAACGTAGAAACATGCTACTGGTTGTTGTGGTACAACAACTGTTGTTTCGAAATTTATTGCTGTTGTGTCTTCTAATCCGACAACGTACGAGAATGGTTGGCCAGCGACGTCGTCTCCGTCGTCGAACATCGGTATCGTACACAATGACACAAAGAATCAATGCTCAATTAAGCCATTTGAATATGATCATTGATGCTGGGGATGTTCAGTGTGTGGTGAATCTGAGAATGAATCGCATTGCCTTCGGAAGGTTGTGCTATCTTCTAATGAATGTAGGAGGACTAACAGATTCTCGATATGTCCGAGAGCAAGAAAAGGTGGCAATGTTTTTGTCTATTTTGGCGCATCATAAAAAAAATCGGGTGACTAGTCATGATTACATGCGAAGTGGACAGACAATCAGTTCACATTTTCATGATGTTATGCGTGCCTTGATGAGGTTATATCCATTATTTCTTGTGAAGCCTTCCCCAGTGGATGAGAACTGTGACAATGACTCTTGGAAATGGTTTCAGGTATAATTTCTAACATATTTAATTGAGATGTACTTTCATAAATACATTAGTCAAATAAAAGTCTTATTTCTCTTATTTGTTTCAGGGTTGTCTAGGTGCATTGGATAGAACACTCGTAAGTGTACACGTTCCTGCTCGAGAGAAAGCCAAATATAGAACACGAAAAGGAACTATTGCAGTAAATGTGCTTGGGGTTTGTGACCGCAATATGAACTTTGTCTACGCTCTTACTGGGTGGGAGGGATCTGCGGCTGACGCAAGAGTATTAAAAGATGCGTTAACTCGGGATGATCTCTTCAAAGTTCCAAGAGGTAATATGTTAACAACTACGGTGTTAAATTTTGTCGAAATTGTCTTCTCGCTTCGTTATACATTATATATTTTCCGGGTTTTTCCAAAAAGTAATGTATCACACGTAAACATCTTGCAGGTTGTTATTATCTTTGTGATAATGGGTACGCCAATGTCGAGGGATTTTTGACTCCGTACAGGCGAGTAAGATATCATAGGGATGCTTGGGGAAATCGAACATCCACACCACAAGATTACAAAGAGTTCTTCAATTGGCGACACTCGCAAGCAAGAAACATTATCGAGAGAGCATTTGGTTTGCTGAAAAAGAGATGGGCTATTCTTCGAAGTCCATCGTTCTACCCTTTAGCGGTTCAAAACCAAATAATTCTTGCATGCATACTATTACACAATTTCATCCGTAATCAAATGCCTGATGATCCATTGGATGAAAATGATTACGATGTTGGCAGCCCCGTACATGATACACATAATGATTATATAAGCATTTTCGAGTCATCCAGTGGGTAAGATAGTTGGAGAGATGATTTCGCAATGTCAATGTGGAACACATACAATTAACATTGTTGTATTTGTATTCTAAAGATTCATTGTTAGTGTAATCTCTAGTTCGACATCTTTCATTTGTTTCATTATTGTGCCTTTTTGTTAGTTGTTTTGTGGATGAATGCTACTGTTTGAACAATGTGTCATGAACATTGTTGGTTCATTGAAATGCTTTGAATTGAACATCGATTCCTAAATTCTACTGCCTTCAACTCTGGTATTGAATATCATATATACTTACTACTTTGATATCATGACAGACTTTATACTTGAAGCTTTTCTGTAAGCATGGACAGTGTAGCAGCTTCTGCGAGTGGCAGTGGGCGGTGTAAGAAAGTGGATAAGACACGGAGAAGTTGGACCGGTCATGAGGAAGGCGTGTTAATACAGTCGCTTAAAGAGATTATCACGAAGGGGTGGAAAAGTGAGAATGGTTTTAAAACGGGTTACTTGAGTCTTTTGGAGAACGCAATGCAGACAGCAATACCAGGTACTAATTTACGTGGTAATCCTCATATAAATTCAAAAATTCATGTGTGGAAGAAAACACATAGTATTTTGGTGACTTTGCTATCCAAAAGTGGAGTCGGATGGAATGACACTGAGAACACGATCGATGTAACGGATGAGACATGGGAATCTATTGTGAAGGTATGTATGTCCACGTATTTTGACCTTCAGTCACGTAACTCATTCACTGAACCATTGTAATTGCATCTGCTGCAGCATGAACCAAGCTTACGATCAATACGACATAAACAGTGGTCACACTACGGTGACTGGTGTGAAATATTCGGAAACGATCGAGCAACTGGGGATCAATCAAAGAATTTTGAGAATGTGCTGCAACAAGTTCTGAAACTGGGTAACGAACTGCCTTTTGAAGAGTTCCTTGGAGAGAATCGTACTTTTAACACTACCGACGGTGCTGATGATTCCATATCCGAAACGCATACGCCTACGTCGAAATCAGTTGAAGGTGCAAGTTCCAAAAGTAAGAAAAGAAAGCAAATAAACGAGCGTGATGACTCCATAGTCGAAGCAATCAACAACCTCGCTCACATAACGAAAGATACGATGTCACACTTGATCAAGGAAATGTCTTCTGAAGAGAAAATTTCAGATGTGCAAGATACGGTACTGGCTGCATTGCAAAGTCTGACTGAGCTTTCGGAGGACGAACAAGTGGCTGCCGCTAAGTTGCTATTCAACAATCATAATGATCTGGCACTGTTCAAACGACTAGGTGACCGTGCAAGGATTTGCTTTGTTAAAAGATTGTTGTGTGGTGAGTAATGGTAACGGGTTTAGGGTGTTTTTGGTTGATGTGTGTCGAATTTTTGATGAACCAACTGTTTATCTTTTGCGTGTTGGATAAACCAGATACATCAAGTTATGTAAGGTGAATTTCAGTTTTGGATAAACCACATACATCAACCATATGCGTGTGCACTTCTTTGTGTAATAAAATTATTGAATTTGTGTAATGTTGAGTATATGCGTGTGCACATCTTGGTTTTGGATAAACCAGATACATCAAGTTTTGTATATAATGCTGTTTAAAAACCACTTATTCCTCTGTACAAGTACAAGGTTGATCGGTAGCAATAAGTTATAACATGATACCCATTGTAATATAAATTTAACGTGTATCAAATATACTACAAATATACTTTATTTCATAATTTATTAAAACAATGTGCGTCTTTTTTAATTTGTGTGATGTTGAATTTTTAATTCATCAAGTCAATTACTGTGAAGATTCTCATTTCATTTCCTAACACCAGCAATGCCATTAAAATTGTACAATGTCTTTACATATCACCAATAATGTAAACCAACATAGATTAGACAGTGCAATATCTTCACTTGCTACCAGCATTCAACCAAATTACATATAGTTGGAAGCAAATTACGGAGTACTCCATACAGACATCACCGTTATCAGCACTTAAACAAACATTTTCCACAAAGTACACACTATTCACATTACAGTTCCAAAACATCAAAAGGATGGTTGCTTAAGTGCACATTTCAATGTATGGAGGAAATTTAGTCAGCTGAATCATCTGAGGAGAGTTCAACAACAACAACATTATTTGCTCCATGCTTGTTAGAGTGGATACATTCTTTCTTTGTACTAGTGCCGACATCAACATTCAAACGGACAGGTGCATTCATCTTCGGAGTGTCTGACTCAGTTACCTTTGGTGTGTGAGACAACTTCTGCTTCTTCGGAACACTTTCTTCGAGAAAGCCACGTTCCTCAGCTGCGACCGACTTCAGTTCAGTGCCATATACATCATCTTCACAGCACACAAACGTTTCATCATCAGAAACTAGATCAACAAAAGGCACATCGTACTTGCTAGTAACAGTTTCTTGAGAACCATTTTTTGTAGAGACAGACATTAGGACCGACAGAAGACACGTACAAACATAGTTTTGGAATTGTGAATTACACAATACATATGATCCACCTAAATAAGAAGAAAAAATTAATTAGTTCAAGTCACCAACCACTTCCATTAAATACATAATCTTTAAAAATATGGTAATGATGGAAGTCTTTAGTAGGTCAACACCTACAAAAGATTTTAAAGTCATATCCAAGTTCAATTGTCTTATATATGCACACTCATGTAAATGATCAACACATTTTTATTTTTATTACATATATTGAAATTATTGGAAGAATAACCAATTTACTAACAATCATGGAATTGCAATCAATGACTATCCATTACACAAAAAAGTCCAAATGACATCGTCCAATCCAAAACAAATATTAATTCACACACATACAAATCAGAAAATATTTGAAAACTGCAAAAAGAAATTTCACAGTAGAGACCAAATTTCACATACCTGGATATGCAACCTACGTGCGACACCAAAAAACTCAAAAGCAGTTGGTCAGATGGTGAAAACACTTCTGCTTCCTCGAAACCCAGGCAAGAAAGGCATTACATGCCACAGTTGGTAATACATGCGCATGTAAAAGTTCAAAAGTAAATTGTGCAAATTAAGACTAACATTGACTACTCAAACTTTGATTGAATAATAACTAAAAACATCCGACCCAAGCTTAATACCCCAAACTAGCTACTAACAGAACCATTTTCCATTTCCTCCAATAACTTTCCTATCTCCTCAGCCAACTTCTCCAATTTCATGCCTAGATTGTGATTCTCACGACCTAAATCAGATACTTCTTTTACTAGGTCGGCTAATGTCTTAGTTTGATTTGTTTCTAGAGTAGAAGGTGCAGTAGTAGTAGAACTTGAACAATTAGAGCCATTCATATTGTTGACAACAACTGGTTTTGGCAAGGAAGCGTTGTATGCTTCCTCTGCAGCTGCCCTACTTTCATAACCTTGATAACACGCACTAGAGAAACGACAAACTTGGGCGTTTGCCTCGGACCATCTATCGTACACTCCAGGCTTCCTACCGACGAAAACCACATACGTTTTGGTCTGCAATTAACAGAGCAAACTAATACATGATAATACGTTACACAAAAATGTATTCAATTACTAATAAAACTTGGAAATAGTTAAGAACATTGACGACTACAAAAATCTGAAGAAATCAAACATTTTGCGAAAAATCTGAAGAAAACAAACGCACAAATAGAGTTGCACAAAATTATAGTTACTCAAACAAAACAAGAAATCACCATCGAATTAATTTCGGAGAAGTAGCTGGTTGTGCCCTTCGATTTATGTTTGTAATGAAACTTGTGGGTCGTCTATGGTAAAATCAGCCACAAACCTGCAAATTAATTTTTGGTAGCAACAACGAGAAGGAGATGACCACAAAACCCATTGGTAACGACGTGAATCCGAGAAATCGAAGATTACATGTATAAAAAAAAGTTGGCAAAATAGAAATTAATTAGAAATTTTTACATTACCAGATCGTTTGGCACAAAAAGCAGGGGGATTCGCTTCAGATTTTAGATGGAAGAAACTCTAACCATCGAGGGAGAGCGATAGTATAATCCATACATCTGGGCTTGTAGATCTAAGTGAAGAGACGGACGTGTTGTGTATATTCAAGTAATGTGTAAATAATATAGTCAACAGAGGTAAAACGCGAAAGTATATTTTACCATCTCAATCAATCACAAGGTTAACAATGGAAGCAAACAAAAATCTTTTTTTATGCAAGGTATTATATCTCATGCAATACCACTTTATAATCCATTGTATTGTCTACATATTATTACTCTCATCATGTCTACCAAACGTTCCCGATGTATCATGTAAGCCCAACAAGGGTGGACAAAAGCCCTATAGAATATAATATTGGGCTGATCCATAAGTTTTGTCAATAATCTGACATCAGTCAATCAGTAAAATCATGGGTTGGGCCGCCATCCACAATTTTAGCCCAAAGTATCAAGAACTTGAATTAATTCTCCGAGTTTGCCTTCCGGATTCAATTTTGCGCGGTGAGGGTTTCTCGTTTCTTCCATTTGAAACACACAGGAGCGAAAGGGTTTTCCGAGTATGGCGGGAGAAGCTGCAAATTCTTCGGCGCAGGGTCCTGCAACTGACGAAAACCTCAATTCTGTGGAAGCTACCATCGAGTCGGGAGTCGATTTCGGTGGCGCTGAATCCACTTGCAATAACAGCAACAATATGAGCAATGGAGAGAGCTCGGCTGCTGTGTCTGGTGTTGAGCGCGAGAAGTCTCTGGAATATACCGAGGAGTTGATGGTGCGTGGCTCTAATGCCATTAAGGAACGTGATTACGCTGAAGCTACTGATTGCTACAGTCGTGCCCTAGAAATCAGGTGAGGTATTAAGATGTTCGTTAGATGGATTATTCCCCCGTTCCTCATTTTAGTTTTCGCTACCTTCATCTTAAGCAATTTGATGTCCCTCTAATGTGATACGTTATGAATAAAGTTACTAAATGATATTTTGAGTCAATGCTCGTAATTTTTTTTTTCCATTTATTGTTCCTTTTTCAGCTGATTCTAAGTTGAAAGTAAAGTTTCACGACATCCCCCCCCCCCCCCCCCCCCCCCCCCCCAACCCAACTCCCAAACACTGTTGTTGCATCACAAACTTAGCAGCTCCAAGACTTAATCGAGCCATTTCACATTCTTTTGGTAATTCTTATGGCAGAAATTTTTTAATGTGCTGAAAATTATTTATGATGATGAAAATACATTCAGGGTTGCACATTTTGGTGAACTTGCTCCTGAATGTGTCAATGCTTACTATAAGTACGGATGCGCACTCTTACGTAAAGCTCAAGAAGAGGCTGATCCATTGGCTTCTATGCCGAAAAAAGAGGGGGTATCTCAGGAAGATTGTGATAAAGATGGTTCTGTGAAAAGTTCTGTTAATGGTGGATCTTCTGCTACTTCAGTTTCTACTATTGAACAAGAAGGAAGCACCAATTGTCTGGATGAAGTTACAGGTAGAATTTAGTGTTTACTTCATCGATATTCACCAATGATTGAAATGGTCGTTTAATGGACAATGAGTGGGTAAACTTAAAAAATTCTATGCTAGCATGTGCGCGTTATCGAAGATGGAAAATACATGCTTCTCGATCGTTAAATTTTCTCGACAGTTTTTTGTTCCTCTTAGTGCAGCTATGATTTAACTGGTGATTTTGTTGATCATGGGTTGATGAACTTAAAAGTTCATGTTAGCATGTGTGTGCTATTGAATATGGGAGGAGGCATACTTTTTTATCATTACAATTCACCTGATTATATGTATACTTCAATGTTTAAATAATTTTACTCATGAAAAATTCCTAATTATCCTATTATGAAAGAACTGCAATATGTATATACTTATATATTTTTTAAATGATGTGCATACTTCAATGTTTAAATAATTTTACACATGAAAAAATTCCTAAGTGTCCTTTTATGAAAAAACTGCAATATGTATATACATATGTTTTAAAATTATGTGTGGGATGGGGGTTGCATTGACGAGAACCCGTGAACTCTCCATTTATGGGGGAGTCTGCTGCCATTCCAACTGATAGATGGATAGTAGGAACTGCAATTTTCAGAAATGTTAATGGGTGTTATCAATTGCTCAAATACCAGTTATACCAATTGAGTGATCCATCTTTTGAGATGTTTTGGTTTAACTTCTTGGGGAGGGTGGAATTGTATAATCTGTTAAAGATGCAGTTATATATGATTTTGAGGAATTATTTAGGTGTGGTGATGGTGGGTGTGTATAATCTGTTAACGATGCATTTATATAGGATTTTGTGGAATTATGTAGATGTGGTGTGCCTAGTTTTCTTCCGTGACATTTGTTTGAAGCATGACATGCATTTTTGCTTATAGTTTTCTTCTTTTTGTAAATAACAGTAGAAGTGAAAAATGAAGAAGGAGAAGACGAAAGTGATACTGAAGACCTAGCTGATGGTGATGAGGATGAATCTGACCTGGATTTGGCATGGAAGATGCTCGATGTTTCTAGGGCAATTGTTGAGAAGCACTGCGGGGATACTCTGGAAAAGGTGGATATCTTGTCTGCCTTAGCAGAAGTAGCTTTGGAAAGAGGTTTGCAATTTGTTTCAGTGATTGCTATCATGGCTATATATCTAGATAGCTTCATTATGTGGTAATTTTTTACTCATTATTAAAACTTCCTGCTTTGTCCAGAGGATGTTGAAACTTCACTTAGTGACTACTTGAAATCCCTGTCCATTTTGGAGCGCCTGGTTCAACCTGACAGTCGGCTTATTGCTGAGTTGTATCCTTTACAAATTTGCACATCATAGTTTGAAAGTATATTTTGCGAGGTAGAGGACTTATAGTCATCGCCCATCGGGGTTTTAAAATCATTTTCTAAACCTATGTCATACTTAGTTCCAGAAGATTTCTTAACATGAGAACCAAGAAATTTTAGGGTATGCCTGTGTTTGGAAATTGGTTCTAAACCTGTAGAAGCTGTTCCATATTGCCAGAAGGCTATTTCAGTTTGCAAGTCTAGACTGCAGCGACTTACAAATGAAGTAAAGCTCTGTCAAGGAGCTGCAAAGACATCGGCTTCCTCTGAATCAAGAGAACTTGTTCCATCATCTTCTGATACATCCCATTCATGTGATCCCATTGCTGACGAAGAATCTGAGATTGACACGCTGACTGATCTGTGTGATGAACTAGAAAAGAAGGTAAGCATTAATTAGATATCGACAATTGTTGGAGCAGCTTTGCTATTGTATTACCTTGTTTTCTTATTGCAGTTAGAAGATCTTCAGCAGCTCGCCTCAAACCCAAAATCTATCCTCTCAGACATCCTGGAGATGATGTCTGCAAAAGCAAATGCTGGTGAGAAAAGTGCAGTTTCAGTAGCAATGAACTCTTCTCAGATGGGTATAGCCATTAACACTGGTGGAATTACCGAGTCTCCGACTGTTTCCACTGCTCATTCAAATAACACTTCTGGCGTTACTCATCTGGGTGTCGTTGGAAGAGGAGTCAAGCGAGTGGTCATGAGCTCGACCACAGAGTCTGGACCAACTAAGAAGCCTTCAATTGATCCATCATCAAATAATAGTGATGGCAGTGCCTCTTGACCTTTCAGTGCTGACCATGGAGCTGATCTAATGGCTACCGGTAATGCTTTGTTTTTCAGAAAAATTGGATCATGAAATACACGTGAATCTGAATGTGTCATAAATGTTCATTGTTGTTTGCTTTCTCTATCAACATTAAGACTGATATAAGCTCGATTTTTCTTGTATAACCATAGTTTGTGTTCTACTAGTTTCACTGACCCGTCGTCGAACAGTGACCTATGTTTGTACCTTCTGCTTATTTTGGTGTACTTTGTACTAGTTTTTGTATAACTGTAGTTCACACATTCCGGAAGGTAAGATAAAAACCCGCCACCGGGACTTAACATATCTGAATTCGTTTTTGAATTTTTTTCAAACAAAATGTACCAACACTTTCTTTTCGGTTCTGGTTCTTCCCGGGCTTCCTTTTTTTCAGGTGGCTATTATAAATTGTTGCAATTGTCCCGTTTCAGTTTTATTATATCGGCTAAACTCGAAGATGGTTAACATGTTTATCTTTTAGCTGCTTCCAATATAAAAAGAATCCAGGCATTGAACTTGAACGTTTTTGTTCTCTTATTCCACTCACGTTATCCGGTCCTATGATAGATGTGCATGAAATGTTGCAAATTTAGGAGGAATGTATTTTGACAGATTTTGAATGTATCCGCATGCTAATATCTGTGCTAGAATAAATATATGCTTTTTACAACATTTCTTATTCATAAACAATCAAAATTTTGAATTATATTTTGAAGAATATTTTTTTAAAATTTAATACAGGATATGGTAGTTACTATTTACAATTATTTTATTATATTTATTATTATTGTTATTATTAAAAGGTCTTAGAGCTTAAAATGTGGTATTATATCACGTCTATTCCATTTTAAATCAGAAAAGTATTATAAAACAACATAATATTTGAAATAATTTTGGTTATCTTAATTTTGAAGTATAAGCAGTCACTAACGAAATCATTTCTAAAGCTTATGATTTTTTTATATAATCTCTATAGTTTTTGTTTTGTATAAAAATTATTTCTAAGACCAACTGAAATTTATATACAAACAAATACTAACTAATACACACAAGTAGTGCAATGTGCATGGGAATACTAGTTACTGATTTTTTTTATTATTATTATTACAAGCTAGTTAGAGATTTAGATTTTAGTCCTACTCATTCCTTTTCTGTATTAATTAATTGTTGGATGTAGGTTTTTTTTAATTAAAAAATGCATTTATTATAACAAAAAAATAATTATAAGAGATAGTTATAGAATGGGGAAGTTGGTGAAAAATCCTCAATCAAAATATTTCTTTGGGTTCACTCCCTACTCACAAAATTGTGGTACTATGTCATACAAAATGTGGTACACTTCATGTGGAAATGTGATATTAAAAAAGTACACAGAGATTTAACACAAAAAAAATCGACGGACGCGGACTGAAGGCCAATTTCCGTCGTAGAATTTATGGAATGTTACGTATGTAGGTACGAAGGAAGATGCACTTAGGATTTCGTTGGTGGCTGCGTATATTTGTTCAATAATCAATTTCTGATGAAAAGTCGCAAACTTTCATGTTAGACCATAACTACTTTTGTTTTGTCTTCCTTGGATTCACGTTCCATAAAATGTTCTCAACCATGTAAAATTCTAGTGTTATTGTAACACTATTCAGGCACTAACTCATGGATGCATATCTTAATACTAAAGGATTGAGCCTAATTTTACCAAAAAAATTACTTCAACAAGATGGGAGAATTGCCAAAATCTATATAATTACTTTCAATAGTTTAATACAACCGGTGTTAGTAAGGGTGATCACGGTGCGGTTTTGCAATTTTTTAAAAAAATTCAAACAAAATTGTCATAGGTTGTCGGTTAGTATTTTTAAAAAATAATCGTGGTTTTAAATGTAGAATTAGTTTTACAGTTTTGAGCGGTTTTAGGAGGTGGCGGTCGGTTTGCGGTTTTTTTAATGAAAAATATTAGAACGTATATTCGAATTGATTCGAAAACAATAACAATATAATGTCTTTCAAATATAAAATATAGTTAAAAGCGTACAAAGATAAAATTTCTATTTTTAATCACGAGTTTTATAAATATCAAGAAAAAACGGTGTGGTACAATTTGGTTTAGACGGTTAATAAAAAGTTTTGATCACCCCTAGATGTTGGACATCTAACACAACCCTCACGTTAGCTCAAACAGAGATGATTATCTAAATCCATATATACGATGTGGACATCTAACATGTTAAGATTGTGGATTCGAGTCTAACTATACTAAAAAACTAGTTCAAGATAGGATTCTCCAACTCCATATATACAACTCTCAATAACTTAATCCAACAAATTAGAAACATCTAACAATATCTAAGAATTAAGATCTATCAATGCACGTGGAGTTGATTTATTTTTCATCGGACCTCACATCCACTAATTTTTTTTTCAAGAAAAGTAAAAACTCATCCACTTTTTATTTTATTTTTTAAAAAAATATGTATTTTTCTATGCTATAATGTTGTGTTTCATTAAAGATTATGTAGAGCCTCTTATTAACAAGAAAACAGTATATTCCTATCAACCACATCAAGTTCGAATTCTCTCTTTTGGAAGGGCTCGACGTTTTAATTAAAATATTCATAGCAATTAGCAAAGCACAGACGTATAGTGAGAGCAGAATATAATACATATTTGTTTTTTTTATATAAAGAAAGCTAGAAATATCTACAATAAAACTTTAAATAAAAGGACATAATTTTGAAAGATAATATGATTTATCATATAATTAAATTTATTTTTATGAAATATGATTCCTTACTTTGGGTTGGATGATACGTGCACCAAAAGTGTGGTGTGTAAATTGAGATNTATTATATTTTTTTATTTTATTTATGAATAAATTTAATACATATTTTACACATAAAGAAGTAGAAAGTAGAATACAAAATGAAATGTAAATATCAATTGTCTTAATAATTACTCTTACTCAGCTTTAGATTATTTATGCTGCTGCTAGTACTACAGTTAATTTTATAATATGATGTAATTAAATCATAAGATAAAAAAATCAATGGATTTCGGACACAAAGTGTAAAATAATGGCAAAAGTAGAAATATATAAGCAAATGAAAACTTGACTTGCTGAATGTGACCATGTGAGGGGGGCAAAGATTTACTGAGATTCTATGTGTAGTTTTCCAAAAATTAAAAATTTTGAAAGTGTCTTTGTTGGAGATGATTAAATCAGAGACAGGCTGGCAGAGGAGTTAATATTGCAGTTAATGCGAATTTAAGGAAGTGTACGGTGGGTAGATATGTTGTAATTAATGCCCAAGAATCGACGATCATCAAGCGTGATTCACGCCAATACATGTGTTCTTGTTTAATAAGAGGCAAAGTGAAAGGAGATATATATTACTGATAATTTATTCAACTTGCAAAATCATTAAACTCTAAGAGGCATCACCTCAAATTGTATGACCAACTATAAGCAAAATGGACTGTTTAATGGTCGATTTGACCCTTGAATAACGAACGTAAGGTTTTGAAGAGTTAATTAATGCTCATGAGTATACTAAGTCAATATAGATTTTTTATGGCATAAAATAACCTAAAAAGAACACTAAAGATACCAAACAAATCATGATGATCACATGATTACAGCAAAAAATGTTTCTTTTTCCTTCAATTTTGAAACCCAAAATATGCTTCTTATGAAGTAGAAATAATTCAAAATTGCACTTTATAGTTTATATCTCAAAATCCGACCAACCCTTTTTTTTTTTTGAAGACGACCAATCAAAACTTTTTTTCAGTCTTCTTCCCATTAACTCTACAGTTCAGACATAGAAGTGCAGAAAAGAGGGAAGATTCTGGTATATTAATTTGATTCAAATAAAAGGCCCCCAAAAAAAAGAAAAAAGAAGACCAATCAATCCAAATTAGAAAACCCATTATCTTTGAACTTTAATAATTCACCTTTCTCGATTTCTGCTCAGAGCCACATTTGTCTGTTCCAAAGTTTCTTGAATTCCTTCCTCCATTTCTCCCTTCAAGCATAAACAAGTGAATTCCCTTTTCCACAAACATAATCATTCCACAAGACCCAGAAACTCAGAAAGTGAAGCTCATTTTTGGTACTCATTACACACGTAGTCAAATCGAATCCCTTTAACGCTACATGATTCTTGCTTGAAAATATGTTGAAGCCGGCATCAGAAAAACCCACTTCTAAAGGGCAGGCTTGGTAAGCTCAAACTCCCACATGTACACTCTGAATTCAGATTCTTTAGTTTCTTTGCTTTCCCAAATCTTGCTTCTTGAATTTCTATGCATTGGTTGCAGGTTTTGCTCAACAGGGTTGCCGAGTGACGTCATAATCGAAGTTGCTGACATGACTTTTCATCTTCACAAGGTCAATTTTCATCAAATACCTCCGAAGTGGTGTCATATGTTGCCACTTTCACTGATATTCTTGTTTTCTTGCGTCTAAAATCTGGATGAACTAATTTTCAGTTCCCTCTGATGTCAAAAAGTAGAAAGCTTCACGAACTGATAACTGAAGAAGAGAAAAACCAATCAAGAATCACAAAATCCCAAAACCCAGATGAATCCAACAAGAAAATTGACAGCGACTATCATGAAGAAGACATTGAAGAGGACGGGGAGTGTCACATCACCTTCACAGATTTTCCGGGGGGCTCCGAAACTTTCGAGACCGCCGCGAAATTCTGTTACGGCGTGAAAATAGTTCTCTCAGCCACCAATGCCGCAGCTCTCCGCTGTGCGGCGGAGTACCTGCAAATGACTGAGGAGTTATCGGCAGACAATCTCATTTCGAGAACTGAAGTTTTTCTGTACCAGTCTGTGTTTAAGAATATCAAACATTCAGTCAAAACGCTATCCTCTTGCGAGAAGTTGTTGCCGATGGCGGAAGATCTAGGCATTGTTTGGGGATGTATTGATGCCATTGCTACCAAAGCCGCCGCTGTAGATCCTTCGCTGTTTGGCTGGCCGGTGAATGACGAAGCTGTAAGCAACATAGGGAGTGAGAAATTTAGTAAAGGAGGATCTGCAAGTGGGGATTCATGGCTAGATGAGCTATGGCTTTTGAGTCTTCCGATTCTCAAGCGGTTGATTCTCGCCATGAAAAGTTTGAATCTAAGCTCAGAAATTATCGAGAGTTGTTTGATTTCCTACGCGAAGAAGTACATTCCCGGAATCTCGCGTACAACGCGGAAGCCATCGTCTTCTTCTAGGGTTCCGACAGAAAACGAGCAGCGAGAGCTTCTGGAGACTATGGTTTCGCATCTTCCCGTAGATAAAACCTTGCCCTCGAATCTATCGTCAAAAACGACAAGATTTTTGTTCGGATTGCTGCGAACTGCGTACATTTTGAATGCTTCGGAGATTTGTAGATCAACACTGGAAAAGAAAATTGGATCACAATTAAAGCACGCCACCTTGGATGACTTACTGATTCCGAGCTACTCGTACTTGAATGAAACGTTGTACGATGTCGATTCTGTGGAAAGGATTTTGCGATATTTTCTTCAAGGAATTGCAGAGAATTCGGTAAATAGAACACGTGGCGAAGACGAGAGTGGTAATCTCAGGTCGGCGGCCTTGATTCTGGTGGGAAAGTTGATCGACGGCTACCTATCGGATGTTGCTTCCGACTCTAATTTGAAGCCGGAGAAATTCTACGACCTCGCCGTTGCACTGCCGGATCACGCCAGAATCTTCGAAGACGGACTTTATAGAGCCGTAGATGTTTATCTCAAGGTAAACAATAATATCAAATCAATAACCGAAATCACGTATCATAAATTCAACACTCAATTCAATGTTTATGCAGGCCCATCCATGGTTATCAGAAGCAGAGAGAGAGAAGATCTGCGGTGTGCTGGATTGCCAAAAGCTCACTATAGAGGCGTGCACTCACGCAGCACAGAACGAGCGCCTACCGCTTAGGGTGGTGGTTAAGGTGCTGTTCTTCGAGCAGCTTCAGCTCCGCCATGCAATCGCAGGAACAAATTATATCGCCGCCGATGCAGGAACCTCTGCGGAGGTTTCTCGGCCGTCCAGCGAGAGCGGAGGAAGAGTGGAGGTAGTGGAGGACGACTCGTCGAAGATCACGCCGGAGGAGAGACAGACGTGGAGAGCGGCGGTGAAGGAGAACCGAGTGCTGCGCGTGCGCATGGATAGCATGAGGACTCGGGTTCACGAGCTGGAGCGGGAGTACTACACCATGAAGGAGACGATCGAGAAGGTTGGTCACGTGGACACGTGGAGAGAATCGGTTGGCTGTCGAAATTTGGGTGCAAATTTAAGACCCAAGTGTGCGATTCACATGAACGGGCGGCGGCCGAGACAAGGAAGGGCCGCAGCAACCGCCCCGCCGCTGTGAATGATTGATTTTAATTTCTTAGTCTGTAACTCTGTATATACTTGTCATTAATTTCTTGATATCTTATTCTGTATGAAATATTATGGTTTTTTTTTTTTAAAAAATTCAATCCAATTTGAAGTGTTGATGAATTTCAATTTGTACAATTGACATTTAAAAAAGATTGCAGCTTTTTATTCTGTAATTGTAATTCTAAATTTTAAAATAAAAATACTATTCAGTAACTCAATATAAAATCTTAAGATTACAATATTGATTGACAATTCAATAAAAGATTAAGATTCACATTCACATCGGTCTTGCATCAGAAAAACTCTAATTTTGAAAAAAAAAATAGTGAATTACAAAAAAATATTGTTTTGTATGACCAAACATTTTCTTGTAGATTGATCAAGAACTAGCAAACAAAGTCCTTACAAAAATTTCAAGTAAATCTTTATAAGTTCCAATACTCGTATTTGTTAATCTGGTGGTAAAATCTCAGTCACAAAGAGAAAAAAGTAACAATCAAGAAACAAGAAAATGGCAGCTTCATTACAGCCAGCTGCCACCCTTATGCAGCCAACTAAGATTGGTGCCTCAGCCAGAACCAGCCTGCAGCTCCAAACAGTTCAAAACATTGGCAAGACGTTCGGCTTGCTCATTGCTCAAGGACATACTCATTTCTCAAGGACATGGCTCATAAATGCACCGATGCTGCCAAGATTGCTGGTTTTGCTCTGGCAACTTCAGCCCTTGTTATTTCACCTAGTATAATTACTTTTACGCCTGATATAGCACCGGTGGACCTGAGATATCAGGGGAGGGAGCCAAAACGAGACGAAGGGCAGTGGCATTAGATTTTAAGAAGAATTCATAAATAAAATTTCAGAATCTCTTAGCTAGATGTTTGCTGGCCGCAGCTTAAGCGGATCAATTCTTGGTGATAAGTCGCACGTGTATCATATCATCCAAATTTAGTAGCCAAGGAAGTTACAATTCGAAAATTTTGAACAAAATGAATATTTACAGTAAATTTTCTGATTGATATGAATTCTTGAAATATAATGATCAGAAATGTGCTAGTACAAAAATTTATAACTGGAGAAACACAACCCATGCAAGGTTTCATGTTGACATGTATCTATATCCACATATCTTGTACAAAAACTAATTCCCTCGGATTCACACTATAGGGAGATAAAGCTCTGAAGGAGTTCCAAAACGGCTGACCTATGACCAAGTTCAGAGCCAAACCTACATGGAAGTGAAAGGGTCGGGAACTGCTAATCAATGTCCAACCATTGAAGGAGGTGTCTGACAGCTTTGCTTTCGCGCCAGGCAAATACGAAGCTAAGAAACTCCGCTTGGAGCCAACATCATTCACAGCGAAGGCAGAGGGTGTAAACAAGAATGCATCATTAGAGTTCCAAAAGACTAAGCTCATGACCCGTTTAACATACAGCCTCGATGAGATTGAGGGGCCTTTTGAGGTATCTTCGGATGGCAGCATAAAGTTTGAGGAGAAAGATGGGATCGATTATGCTGCCGTAACAGTAACGCTTCCTGGTGGCGAACGTGTACCATTCCTCTTCACTATTAAGCAGCTTGTCGAATCAGGAAAACCAGATGGTTTCAGTGGAGAATTCCTCCTGCCCTCATATAGAGGTTCATCCTTTCTTAACCCAAAGGAAAAGGAGGATCTACTGGTTATGATAATGCGGTGGCGTTGCCTGCTGGGGGAAGAGGAGATGAGGAAGAGCTCGAAAAGGAGAACATAAAGAATGTTTCATCTTTAACTGGAAAGATCACATAAGTGTATCCAAATCAAAGCCCGAGACTGGTGAGGTGATTGGGGTGTTTGAGAGCATTCAGCCATCGGATACTGATTTGGGTTCAAAGGTCCCTAAAGATGTTAAAATCCAAGGTATCTGGTATGCACAGCTTGAGAAATAGAGTTGTTTAACATCATTGTACTGATTCTTGGTTTGAGTTTGTTGTAATGCAAAAGGGTACTTTAATATCAAATTTTGACCCATTAAATCGTGATATCTGTTTCCGCTAAACGAGGAGGATATTTTCCTTAACATTACTTGTTGACTTTACCATGAACTGAATCTTTATGTCACCAGAAATCTTTACAGGAACACAACCCATCTGTAAAGTGATGAAACCTCAAAGAATCTCTCACGATGATTCGAACTCCCACAGTTTTTGAAATAAATTTGATGGTGTTATGACAGTCGCCACAAATCCTCAAATTCTTAAAAACCCGTATCGATGATTGACCTTTTAAATTTAGTATTCCAAAAGCAACTGCCAGCTTCTCGCTGTGATTACACAAACTCGCCTCTTCCTCCTCTCCTTCCAAATCTTGGAGAACAAATTCTGTAACTGGGAAGTACCCAGCTAATTTCATCTTCCTGCGCATTTCATCCAAAAATTCATATATTTCATTATCTTCATCACCAACAACAAATGTATGCACTATATTATTAACTTCAACCCAACTGCACCCAGGAACTTTTCTAACTCCTCTGTCTCTCATTAATTTTCTAATCTCTGAGGCCTCTCCCCACAGTTTAGCCGTAACAAGGATGTTAAAAAATAAAACATAGTTCCCAGGGTTGTTTGGTTCAATCTCAAACAAATGGTTTACCGCGATTCGGGCTAGATCTACATTCTTATATATTCGACATGCTCCAAGCAAGGCTCCCCAAGCAGAAGCAGTTGGTTCTACGCGCATTTTTTGGATAAATTTATATGCCTCTTCCAAACGACCAGCACGACCAAGAACATCAGCTACGCAGGAATAGTGCTCAGAATCAGGTTCAACTTCATAAATCTTGCTCATTGAATCAAACACTGAGATCCCCTCATCTACCATTTGTGAATGGCTACAACCAGATAGGACACCTGTAAAGGTGACAGAGTTTGGTTTCACCCCTGAGTCAACCATTTTACGGAAGAGCAACAAGGCTTCCTCTCCTCTTCCATGCATTGAGTTTGCGATAATGATAGTGTTCCATGCAACTGTATCTTTCTCCGACATCATACTGAAAATTTGGTTGGATGCTTCCAGGCCACCACATTTTGCATACATTAACACCAGAGCGGTACTGGATACTATGTCCTCGGAAATACATCGTCTAACAAAATACACATGAATCTCCTTTCCTTGCCTCAAGTTTTCCAAATGAGTACAGGCGGTCAGCACACTCGTCAGAGTGATTTGATTTGGTGCGATTCCAAGTTGCTGCATTTCTCCAAATAAATCTAGTGCTTTCTCTGGTTTTCCATTATCAATGCATCCAGCAATTACAGTATTCCAGGAAGCAGTATTTAACACAACTCCTTCACTTCTCATTTGACGAAATTTATTGAGAGCTTTGCAACATTCCCCATTTGAAAAATATGCTGATATTATCACATTCCACGATACTGTATCAAGATTTGGCATGTTATGAAACACTGATTCAGCATTCTTAATACTTGCACAATTAGCATACATGTCAACAAGTGCACAATTCACAAATATGTTATCTTCCATCCCATTCTTGATACCAAAACCGTGAATCTCTCTACCCCAGTTCAAACTCTTCAAACTCGAGCAAGCAGGAATTACCGTGGACAAAGTCATTGCATTGGGCATGATCTTGCTCAACCCCATTTCACGAAATACCGAGAGAGCTTTCAATGGAAGACCACAAGCAACATGACAGGAACAAAACGATGTCCAAGAAATTATATCTTTCGTACACAACTCACCAAAAACTCTCTCGGCACCACTCAAATACTTGCATTTCCCGTACATATCAATTAAAGCATTCCCAAGAAGCAAATCCGAACTATATCCATACATCACAGCATCACCATGAATTTCTTTAGCCTTCACTAAATCCCCAGAATTCGCACAGATTTTGGCAGCCGCTAGAATAACTAACTTATCCGGAACCACATTTCTGCTGTTTTTTATTTCAGTGTACAACTTTATTGCTTCCTCACACCGACCCATTTTGGTATAAGCTGAAATCAACGCAGTCCATGACAATACATCTGGTTCGGGAAAATTGTCGAACAGTTGGCGAGCCCGTGTTAAATCTCCTAAACTCAAATACTTCTTGATGAATTTCACATTCATATGAGGTGGGAGATTCGTGGGTACCTTGGAAAGCATCTGATAGGCCACGTTAACTACTGCCACGAACCAAACAAAGCGCTGCAATGAATCGTGGCCGGAAACTCATATATCAGCACTCGATTCTTTGATGGTTAGGATTAAAGAGAGTTCACTCGTGGCTGGTAGGCTGTAGCATCTCGCACAGTCCCGAATTTANAAAAAAAAAAAAAAAAAAAAAAAAAAAAAAAAAAAAAAGAGTTCAAGGCCATGTTTGGTTGACGTCTTGACTATATGTCTTTGATTTCAATTTTATCTATTATTTATCTTATGTCAAACAAATCAATAATTATTTATTTCATTAATGTAATAATTGAAGGTAAAATATTATACTTGGTATCTTTATTTATTTATTTTTATGTATTAATTGCTAAAAATAATAAAAATATAATTTATCATCATATCTCAAATTTAATAATCATTCAATATTATTCTACATTTATTCAATAATTTTAATAATAACAATATTAATTATCTACTATGGAGGAAAAAAACTTTGTATATCGTTTTCATGCGTTGCTCTAACTCCCTCGGTTTTGAAATTTGTATTATTTTCATGTACAGAGTGTATTGATTTTTCTATTAAATAATTCGCAGTATTATAAGAAAGTTTCAATTTTGATAGTATTAATATCTTGGATTAAGAGGAAAATGTAGCTATTTCTGAAAATATTTTCCCATGTTTTTCCATCTTACAAATAAGGATGTTATGTTAATGTGGACAATCCAATTAAAATATAGATTTTTAAAAGAAATTCCAATTAATTACTTTTCCATTTCATTTCCCTTCTAAAGATTTCCATGCACTCTCAATGTTGGTTCAACGTTTTCAAATAGGAGGAACTAAAGGATTTTATAGCATCCACGTATCATATCTACGGATAGCTGAGTTAGTTGAGTGTGTGAACCTTGAAAATCTATACGGATAGTTGAGTTAGTTGAGTGTCTGAATCTTGAAACCGATGTCCCAAATTCGAAATCTACAATAATATTTTCTGCTTGAGTATGTATGTCGTGATCTATATGTTAACCTGATATATGTATTTCGTAAGTTGCTGCACATGTATATTCAAGTTGTGTCCAATTCTAATGTTCTAATGTTACCAAATTAGTGCAACCTTTTGGAATCCCTGTGCATAATCTATTACCAAACGCATAATACCGAATTCCCTAATTTGTCCCTAATCCATTAACACGAAACTACAAATCTACCCCCACCACGTTACAAGTTCCATTTTCCCCCAGACCTGGAAAATCCAGCCCTAACTTTTCAATCTACGAATACAAATCTGTCCTCCCCATTTTCACTAATAATTTTTGCTTCACCCTCTCTCCCAATTTCCGCGTACCCCCCAATTTCACCTAATATCTGCCATTCTCACACCCTTTAATTCTCTTTTTTTTTGCCCCTGTTTTCATGTTAGACCGGTCACATTACGTACCCAATTTCCCCAGCCAATGTGAATTTGGTCACTCGCACGATTCACATATAATCGGTACCAAAAAAAAATACTAGTCAAAATTTGCAATTCTCGTCTAAAAAAAAAATAAACCCACCTCGAAAATTTTATGGTGATCCATCAGTTCTTTAAGGTACATTACCTACACGGTTTGAATTCGTCTGTAAATTATTATTATTATTATTATTTTCTTCTTCCCATTGTTATGTATATGGGTACAGTTGACATGAGTGTGACATGTTTCATGTTAACATTGCATAACACAGCCATGGCCTAGCCAAGAGTTTTTTTTCTCGTGGTACCATCCAAATTACAGGTAAAATAAGGTGACCCAGAAATTGTATCGATCTATATTTTGGTTAATTAAATTGGGTTCGTGTCAAGATTTTGTGTGCCATTGACTGTAACTTTACTGTTGCGTTAGGGGGTTCAAGAATTATTAATATTATTTTTTTTCCACGTGTTGTGGCCTGTAAAATCTTTCTTTGGGTTTTTTGAATTTTGTAGTGCTAGTCTTAAATTTTTTTTCTTTTATTTGATTTGTTAAGGGTTTGAATTTTTTGCTTCAAATGAGATGATCTTTAGGGTTTTTAAGCTGATGGGTGCTTATAATTTGGGGTATTTGACAGCCCCTTTAAAGGGCGTGTATTGGAAAAGGGATTGTGGTGCAATGTTGCATACTGAGTAAAGTCTTTAGTCTTTGCATGTGATTCTTGAAATTCAGTTTAAAGAACTAATATTGAAATTAAAAGTGTAATACTATTAGCATTTCTTATTTTGTCTCGTGATATATGTGATTTGTTTCTCTCTCTCTTTTTAAATTTTTGAAATTTTTTTCTCTGATTCTGCATTTTATTCGGGTGTGTTCAATACAAGTTCAACTTACGCCCGTTTTGACTTTGGGACATCTCTAGGTGAGTTTTAGTTCGGGCACGATCTCCACGCAATGAGCTGGAATAACATAAATGCTAAATGGAGCTTTATTGGGAAAACTATATATAGATGATAGTCTGACTTATATGGCATGTTTGAAGGGAGATCTTCAGTTAAATGCCAACTATTTTTAATCAGTTAATTATTTTTCTTGAAATTGTTTATTTTTTTAAAGCTATTTTCTGGACTGTGTGGATAGAGATTTGAGATATAGTTTCATTACGAGTGATGATTTTAGGAATGTGGTGCCTTGAAACTATGTCGATGGTGGGAATTTATCATTTAAAAAAGTTGATTTTTTTGTAAAAGTTTGACCAGCCCAGTGTGGGTCCGCCTCTGAATTTAGTCGCAGAGATAATAATTAAAACTCTGGGACGAGGAATTTGGTAAATTACATTGCTTGTCATTGTATATTAGTTCCTCTGCATTATGTTCATGGTTTTAACTCAGATATAAGCATGCATGGGAAGCATGTAAGTATCAACATCGATGGCAAATCCTCAAAACTACCAATCTTTTATGGGGAAATGTTTTTTGTTTGTAGCTGCATCAACATTTTCTTTATATACTCGTTTGAGTCTCTTTAAACTCTGTGTCTGGCTGCAGGTTTAATTTGGTTTAACTCCTTCTATGGACACAAGCTAACATTAAAACTTTTAGTTTTAAACAATGGAAACGCTCCCATGTACCGGTTCACATAATGTTGGAGAATCCGATCGTCCTGAACATGGCTTGCAAAGAGCTTATAAATATGATGGAAAATCGGAATTTTTCCTTGATGCAGAACAAGCTGGGAAAGAAGATCTCAAAGCTAATGGTGTGGTGCTAAATGAGGTTGAATCTCATGAGTTAGGGGAGGATGGAGGTCAATTTACTTTGGAGAGATTCCCTTCTTCAGAAGGCTGCTCTAATGTAGATATGTATAATTATTTTGATGTTGACAGCCAAAATCTCTCCGGTGACTCCCATGATTCTGAACATGACCATTTAGACCACAGGGATCATTTTTCTGGACCTGATGTTGCCTTAGATCACTGTCAGATAGTTTTTGAAACTGGTGAAAGCGGATTGCCAAATGACAAGCAAGAGGGATTATGCCATCCTGAAATCAGAGATATAGAATTAGATGAAGCCCAAGCAGTTTGGGTGAAGGTATATATAACTCTATTTCTTTTGACCAACCTTTTTACAGTTTCATAAATATGTTGTAGTTTCTATCCAGTGTTCATTATAGTTGTTAGCCAGCTCCGCATGATTTCTTGGATCTAGTTTCCAAGTTGAAGAAAATAAACTAATTTCCAACGTTGATTTTAGGGTCTGAAAATGATCAGAAGTTTCTGCAGTAGAATAATGTAACCCCACTAACTTCAGAATCTCAACGTCAACAATGCTAAAATTTTGTCAAAATACTTAAAAGGGCAAGATGATCATGTTAATTGGCATAAATGCCTCAGATTTATGTTCAAGCTTCATGAAATTTGAGCTTAAGGTTTCATATCTAAAATGCAGAATTTGTGTTTTTTTTTCCACGTGTTATTCTGAAGGTTAATGATGCAATATACCACAGGAATTCTCATTTATGACTTCTTGACCAATTTTTTTTTTTCAAATCCCTGTAACATTTCTACCACGAGTTCATTTTAATGAAGTTTTACTCTTGTGGTTATGAAAATTCCGAAGAAAAATCATTTGAAGATTATTTGATGCTAACTGTTCAGCTTTGACACTTGTAGTGGAGGGGGAAGTGGCAATCAGGGATTAGATGTGCAAGGGCTGACTGGCCGTTATTGACTTTGAAAGCAAAACCAACTCACGACAGGAAACAATATCTTGTGATATTCTTTCCTCGGACTAGAAATTATTCTTGGGCTGATGTGCTACTTGTTCGTCCAATCAATGAATATCCGGAGCCAATTGCATATAAAACACACAAAGTTGGTCTGAAAATGGTGAAAGATTTAACTCTTGCTCGTCGTTTTATTATGCAAAAGCTGGCTGTGAGCATGCTGAATATTCTTGACCAGTTGTACCGTGAGGTTTGCTTTTGAAGTTAATCCTTGATTTATTTTTGTTTTCTAATATACATTTCTAAGCATGTGTGTGTGAAGGGATTTTCAGATTGGCGAATATTATTAATTATTATCTTTATGTCGATTCTGCTGCTATTGAACTTTGTGTTAAGATCTTTTCATGGCAATCTAGGCTTTGGTTGAGTCTGCTCGTGATGTGATGGTTTTGAAGGAATTCGCAATGGAGGCTTCACAGTGTAAAGTTTATTCTGATCTTGGAAGGATGCTTTTGAAGCTTCAAAATGTAAAAAATTTCTCTCATTTCATTTATTATGTATACAACAAAAAATATACGATAATTTAATTTCTCCCTCATATGTGGAGTTTACGTCAAGGTAGCTATAGTTATTTCTGCTATTATGATTCACTCTGCAGCTTTAGAAGTTGATGTTAAGCTTAGGCTACTGTGGCTATGAATAAAAATCTATAGAATGTTGTAGCTACAAGTTTTTATTGTTGCTAATTTTTTGGGCTGAAATTTGTTGGTGTTTTTTGTAGCTTTAGATCCATTTTTTGATATGTTTCTATTCTGTGCACCTTCAAGTTATCGCCCCCTATTTATTCTCCCCATTTTGTTGTTTGAGATTTACAGAATGTTTTATGTTGGATAGTAGCTTTATGATGTATTTCTAAATTTCTAATTGCCCATAAAATTACCCTAAACAAGTTAGTTGTTACCCTATCCAAAGGTTCATTGAATTTATTGTTAGAATGGTTCAGTATGATCCCTGGATATAGATTTTTTCCCAATATGATACAAAACTTCAAATGTATTGAACTTTACCAAGTTTTGAGTGTTCATTAGATTTTGTTTTCTATTCTATTTATATATGTACCACATGTAAAATTTGGATAAAAGCAGTTTAGGTGACAGAAGAGAGAGATAATTGATGTTCTTTCAACATCCAATTGGCAGTGTTTACTATTTTCCTGGTCAACATAATGTCAAAATCTGGTTGTCTTTTTTTTTCAGATGATACTGCAGAGCTGCCTGAATTCACATTGGCTTCAACATTCTTTGCAGCCTTGGATGCAACAATGTCAGAATGCGGACAGTGCTGAATGCGTGGAATTGCTTAAAGAGGTACTTCCAAAGCCACAAGTTTTAATCACGCATAGATGTCTGTGGATATGAAAGTCATTGGTGCAGGTTTAATAGTATCCGAGTCAACTGAAACAACCACTCAATCTGGTGTACTTTGTCGTAATTAGCCTCACCAGAGTAATCATTTACCCCATTAAAAACTTGGCTTGTAGTATCTACACATGGCTTGATGTTTTACTTGCTTTTTTCATTTTTGACCTTGCTCACTGCATATCGTGATAACTTATAATCTGCTGTTTTAGTTAAAATAGAATAAATTCTTGATAGCACAAGTACCTGAGTACACTTTGAACACAGACATTTACGTAACTGTTCTGATATATGGATCTGAAGTCTGAACCAAATCTAAATTCTTGTTTTTATCAAATATGATGAGTTTGGGTAACTTTCATGCATTTTCTTTGTAATGGTTTTTAATATTGTTGTTTTTCTTTCTGAGGGCCATCCTTGGTGCATCATCCATCCGTGGGATTGGGTATTATAATTTTGTTGATTGCCTTGTTATAGGATTTCAAAAATGAGAATCTTATCTTGATTTCTCCTGTTTCACATGCAGCGAGTTGCTCTTTCTTATTTTCATCTTTTACCACCAGATTTCTGAGAAAAATATTTTGATATTTTCATGGTTTAGGAATTGAATGACTCCATCTTATGGTATGAGGTAAACTCTAGGTCAAGTTCAACAGCACCAATGGAGTTGGGATCTGATTGGAAGAGTTGGAAACAAGAGGTGATGAAGTGTTTTTCAGTTTCACATCCTATATGCTCTACTGTAGGCTCAAACGAGCCTATTAATGATGATGCATTGACTGGGGGGCTTCAGATAAGCAGAAAAAGACCTAAGCTTGAGGTTCGTCGTGCTGATACACATGCGTTTAGTTCACATCATTCTGCTCCTTCTGAAACCAACTCTACTTTTTTCAACGGATATGGTGTTGTAAACTGCTCTGCCCTGAATTCTGAGGCTCCGACTACATTAAGTTCTCAGGATGCTGCTGCCCCAGCGGTATATATTGGATGTGTTTCTGATAAATGGGATGATATAATTGTCGAGGCTGGAAATGTGGAAGTTATTCAGGCTAAAGACGTGAAAATGACCCCTGCTGCTTCTCTAATGCCAAAGTTCCAGGAATCAGGAGATCGTAATCGACAATGCATAGCTTTCATAGAATCTAAAGGAAGGCAGTGCGTGCGGTATGCTAATGAAGGTGATGTATATTGCTGTGTGCATTTGGCTTCTCGTTTTGCTGGAAATTCAGCAAAAGCTGAAGTAATGCATTCTGCTGATTCACCTATGTGTGGAGGTACCACGGTTCTTGGGACTAAATGCAAACACAGAGCTCTAATTGGTTCTGCCTTTTGCAAGAAACATAGGCCACTCGATGGTAAGAATACAACATCTCCTATTCCTAACGTTAAAAGAAAAAGTGAGGAAACTGTCATGTATCCAGTGAGTAAAAGTCTGACACAATTTGTGCTTGAGCCAGTGACTGAAACTCCTTCCCAAGTTGATCCAATGTTAGATGTGGGAAAAGGCTTCATCTCAGCAAGCACTATGATAGAGAAACCTGAGCAGCTTCAGCAGGCTCACAGCAGCGATGAGATGGTAGAGTGCATAGGTTCATGGCCCCAAGTTGAAAATGATCCGTGCCTCGAAATCCCAAAACGGCATTCTTTATACTGTGAGAAACATATACCTAGCTGGCTTAAGCGTGCTAGGAATGGTAAGACTAGGATTGTGTCGAAGGAAGTATTCATAGATCTGCTAAAAGATTGTCACTCCAGGGAGCAAAAATTGCAGTTGCACCAAGCATGTGAACTCTTCTACAGGCTTTTGAAAAGTATATTGTCTTTGAGAAATCCAGTACCCAAAGAAGTACAGTTTCAATGGGCAATCTCTGAGGCTTCCAAAGATCCTAGGGTTGGGGAATTTCTGATGAAATTGGTGCATCATGAAAAAGAGAGGTTGAGAAAGCTCTGGGGCTTTGTGGTCGGGAGGATAGAGAAAGCATCACCAACTATCGAAGAGTTGGTTCCAATTTCGATGTTGACGTCTCATGATAGAAATGACGAAAGTGTTATCAAGTGCAAAATTTGCTCAGAAAAGTTTCTTGATGATCAAGTGCTTGGTGAACACTGGATAAATAGCCATAAGAAAGAAGTGCAATGGCTTTTCAGGGGATACGTTTGTGCAATATGCTTGGATTCTTTTACTAATAAAAAGGTTTTGGAAGCTCATGTGCAGGAGAGGCATCACGTGGAGTTTGTTGAGCAGTGCATGCTTTTACAGTGTATTCCTTGTGATAGCCATTTTGGGAATCATGACCAGTTATGGTTGCACGTGCTTTCAAGTCACCCCGCCCATTTAAGGTTGTCAAATGCTACTTTGAAGCAAGATGAAGGTTCTTCGCAGAAAGTTGAACCAGAGAAGCAAGCTCCAGTGAAGCACTCCAATGCGGAGGATCAATTGGGCACACGAAGATTTATTTGTCGGTTTTGTGGCTTAAAATTTGATTTGCTGCCTGATCTTGGTCGCCATCATCAAGCTGCTCACATGGGCCAGAGTTCTACTGGTCCTCGCTTGACTAAGAAGGGAATTCAATTTTATGCCCATAAACTAAAATCAAGGAGGCTGACACGGCCACGATTTAAAAGGGGTTTGAATTCAGCATCTTATAAGATTCGGAATAGATTGCAGTCCTTGAAAAAGGGCATCTTCCCATCGAAGTTAGTTAACCCATTGGATATCATGGTTCAATCAAGTGTGCCCGAGGCTTCTACTCTTGGTAGATTGGCAGATTCTCAATGCTCAGCTGTTGCTAAACTGTTATTTTCAGAAATTAAAAAAACAAAACGGCAACCTAGTATATCAGAAATTTTATCAGTTGCAAGATCAGCTTGCTGCAAGGTAAACCTTGTGGCATCATTGGAGGTTAGTTATGGAAATCTGCCAGAAAGAATATACCTGAAAGCTGCCAAACTGTGTAGTGATCACGACATTTTAGTGGAATGGCATCGGGAGGGCTTCATATGTCCCAAAGGATGCAACCCTTGCGTTAGGTCACCAATTTTGTCACCATTGGTAACCAAATCAGATTGCACATTTCAGGGAGGATCTATTCAGTCGCATCTTATGACGTCAGAGTGGACAATGGATGAATGTCACTGTGTTATTGATTCCCGACATTTTTCTCTTGACCTCTCTGAGAAAAATATCATTTTATGTGATGATATAAGTTTTGGACAGGAATCGGTTCCAATAGCTTGTGTCATGGAAGAAAATCTTTTGAATGCGGAGGGGCCTGATGAGCAAATTTCCGAGTCCTTTCCATGGGAAAGCTTTACCTACATTACAAAGTCATTAATCGATCAATCTCTCATTCTTGAAGCAGAGGTATCTTCATGCAACTTCTCTGCGAAAGAGTTGATCGTAAATGAGTTGTTTCTTGTTTTATTTTGTGCAATTACATTCGCTGTATCATGAGCACCGGCATGCTCCTATAGTTTTTCACATATGAGCAGCAGAATAATACAATGGGGTCTGCCTGATCTTAACAGTGTTTTCTTGTTATTTTTTGAATTGTAACTAATATTAACAGAGCTCCTTATAAATGAACATACATTCTAGTTTTCTAACCAGATTTACAAAATGCTCAAATCTGTACATTGTCCAGAGCTTACAATTGGGCTGTTCTTGTGCACATTCTACATGCTTTTCTGCAACATGTGATCATGTGTACCTATTTGACAATGATTATGAAGATGCCAAAGATATTTATGGAAAGCCCATGAATGGAAGGTTTGCTTATGATGAGCGGGGTCGAATTATTTTGGAGGTAAGCAACAATTTCTTCCTGGCTAGTGATATTTTTTCCCATTTGTGCAATTTGGATGCTCTCGAGCACTTTCTTTATGATAGTTGTTGTACCCAGATAACTGTTCTATTCCTGAAACCCTTGCATAATAATCTGGCTGTTGGGTTTGATTGTTGGTTTATTAGATTTTTTCTTGGGTTTGATTGTTGGTTTATTAGATTTTTTCCAAAGTCATTCAAATACTTATTATTTGATTAACTGGTATAGCGTTCACATAAAGTAATAGACTATGTTTTCTACAAAAATATTCAAAGCATTTCAAAATTGTTCTGTCTATTTCTTCCACAGATTACATATTGTGGCATTCACCTCAGAAATCTACTTGTTGTACAAGTTGAAAATTATGAAAGTTGATATTCCCAAACTTTTGTTACATGTTTGCATTCCACATTACGTAATTGCGTCTTGGTTGACCGTGATACTCTTCGCTCATAAAACCGTCGAGTGATGTTAGTTTAATGTTATTCAACTGTATTTTGTATCAACAAATACTTGAGGTCGTTTAATGGTCGATGGTGCTGTTATTATTTTGTACTTCTTCATGGAGATGCTATCTGCATAATATGTTGAAGCTCTTTCCTGAATTGTCAGGAGGGGTATCTAGTATACGAGTGCAATCAAAGGTGCTGCTGTAGTAGAGCTTGTCAAAACCGGGTTTTGCAAAATGGAGTTCGACTGAAGTTGGAAATATTCAAAACGGAAAAAAAGGTGACTCTCAGAAACTGCATGGAATTTTTTCAGTAATGAACTAAACTCTATGCCATCCGAATTGTAGGGCTGGGCAGTGAGGGCACGTGAAGCTATTCTTCGTGGGACTTTTGTGTGCGAGTATATTGGTGAGGTAATTGAGGAGCAGGAAGCAAATGAAAGACGAAACAGGTTTTTTTTTTTAAATAGCTTGTCAAATTTGTTTACCAGTTGATCTTACTTTTTAAATTGTCATTGACAACTTTAAACATCGCCTTGCTTTTTGGATAGCAGGTACGGTAAAGAAGGTTGCAGATATTATTATGAGATTGATGCTCATATTAATGATATGAGCAGACTAATGGAAGGGCAGGTCCCATATGTAGTTGACGCCACAAATTATGGCAACATTTCACGCTACATAAATCACAGGTGAGGAAGGTTTTAGTTTGTTATCTTTTGAATATATTTCCTCATCTAGCTCAAAAGCCAGTTGTTTCTTAAAGTGAAAATCCTATAAATCTGCCATTCTATTTCAAATTTCGCTTGAGATCTGATTGTGTTTAAACTATGGAATAAAATTGTTGGAAATTTTAATTTTTTTTTAAATCGACCCAAGTTTTTTATCCAAGATCAAAGATGTGATCTTGATGCGATATCCATATATGTTGCTCTTTCAGCACCAATTTGATCCTCTTATGTTGTTCTTAGTTGCTCACCAAATCTTGTGAATCATCAAGTTCTCGTTGAAAGCATGGATAGTCAGCTCGCTCACATTGGTCTCTATGCCAACCGAGATGTAAGCATTCTTCAACCTTTCCTCCAATGAATCAAAACTTTATGAATCATTAACAAGAAGCAAAATTATTCCGCCTCCATTGAAAAAACTCTGTAAGTTTGTAGTATTCTAACGCTTTGAATCTTGAATATATCGAGCAGATATCTTTAGGGGAGGAATTGACTTACGATTTCCGTTACAAGCTACTGCCTGGAGAAGGATGCTTGTGTCTGTGTGGAGCTTCCAACTGCAGGGGAAGGCTTTATTGAACTGTTCCTATACTGGAATAAGCCAACTGCATAGTTCTATCTTTGATTCTTTGTAGTGCCCTGCTAAATTTTTCCTTTGAAAATTCAGATGTTATTTTCCTGTTGGAACTTCGTTAGGCTGGTAATGTTAACGTATGTTGCTCATTATAACGAGGTCGATGATAGACTATGAATTAATACGAAGTACTAATTAGTAAATGAAATGTAGAAGTAATCGTATGTCCATACCTTTTTTTCCAGTTTTTGCATAAAAATGATGAGAAGGATGTGGGATTATATTGTTTTCTTTCCTTTACATGATTTCCAATGCTTGTGTTGGATTCATTTTGAACAGCAGAAACATGGAGCTTTTTACAAGCACATAACCATGAAACTTGGCCTGGTCTCAATCTGTTCCTCGGGTTCTGTTTAACTAAGCCTATTGCAGCCCTTTTGAGCCCGCCCTGGACCGGAAAGATATTGAATCTCTGATGGTTCTGAACCGGTTTTACTTGTCCTAAACTGCTGGACGAGTTTTAGGTTTATTGTTGGATGATGTCTTCCAAGAATCATGAATTGAATATAACCGACTCGACTCCCTCAAACATGAAAAATAATTTAATTATTTCTTGTTCAAATTTACTTTGAATTAGTGTATTAGAGATTCTATGATATAATCCACATGAAAGAAAGATATGGCAACGTGGGGCAAATATTAGGAGAATGCCATTTCATGCAAGGTATTATTTTTATAGTGTCGATGATGCTTCCTTTTTGTTTCACTTTCATAATTTACTCACCATCCCCTTTTAACTCTTTTATTTCAATTTTACAGCAACAAAATGGTCCATAGTTGTTGGTGCATCCTCTAAAAATAATAATGCAAGAAAAGATGAGAAAGTCAAAAGAAATTTGAAACCGCTCAATGAGATGTGTGAACATGGGGTCTACTCTATCATATCCAATTGCTTTTACTTCTTCTTGCCCTTTAATTAGAGGGATGATCATTTCTAAGTTTATTTATTTTTTAACATTATAATATATATTTTTAAAAATAATAATATATGATACAAGCACAATTGTATCTCAAACTTGATATCACGTATAAAATTTAAGATTTTGATATCAGATAAGTTATAAAAATTATATATTTTTATTTAAAATTCTATGCTATATAGGAAGTAAATTACACGAATGCAGCATCATATCGCAGACCTTTGAATAAATGATAAATACGTATTGTAAGATCAAATAACAACATATTATACTTCAAATAACAACATATTATACTGCTATGGTATCTGTATAGAGGCATCATAATTGCTAGGCGTGGTCTGATTAAGAATATTCAATCAAGAAAGGCTCGAGCCGTTGCTTTCAAGAGCAACTCCTTCCATCTCCCGCACACACAAATCCCACAAAAAGAGGGTATTTTAGACTACTCATGTTGCAAAAGACGTGGCTTGTAATCTACGGTGTCTTCGAGCGAAAGCTATTGATTACGTCTGATTCTACAGAGTACGAGGCACAATAAAATAAAGAACAAAAAGGCAAAACCAAGATTGAAATGTGACGCAACCCATCTCCTCTTGCATGCTTGCATCTCTCTTTTTCTCTCTCTCGGTTTGTTTTTGTGTGTACTTGCGAAATAGCATGAGATCATAAAACATATACTAGTTGTTCAAATCAAGAAAACATTTTTCAGACAGAGTCACATGCAGATTGCATAGTTACAGAAACAGGCATCAGCAAGCCTGTTTTACACCACTCCTTGCACAAACTATTTGCTAGTGTCAAATTGTTTATTCAAGAATTTCTTGATCTTCGGGAAAATAATAATTAAAAAAAAATGCGTTGAGTCCCCGTTAAAGCAGTTCCCTTTATGCTAGACATGATAGCTCTCTTCAATTAGTTTCAGTGGCTCATGGGTCATTGAGTCAAGTGATAAAGAGACGGGATTCTCAGAGAACCCTCTCAGATTTCTCTGTTTCTTGGTGAGTTTTGCTTTTTTTTCAGTTCGAAGAAATTTCTTGAAAATTGGTGTTTAAAGTTTCAATCTTTGTGCTTCTTTTGTGATCTGTTGGACTTTTACTGTGAAGACCTCCTTTTATTTTGATATTTCTAACACTAGAACTTGTAATTTAAGTTGCGGTCATTAGTTTGTCACTTTCTCCCTTGTAGAAATTGTGTTCTAGCCCTAGTTGATGTGAAGTTGCTGCATTCTTGATTTTCAGAGGTTGAATCTTTTGTGAGATTGTAGAGAGCAAATGCCTTTTGATTTCTTGCGCTCTTGCCTTTGGTAAAGAGAGAAAATCATGCCGTGGTTTAGATTTTCTTGATTGATCTTTTCTTTCAACTTTCTCGTGAATGGAGAGTGAGACATTTCCCTGTTCTGATTTGGACCCTTTTGTTCTTCATCTTTACTGATACCAAAGAAAAGAAGACAACTAGTTCGAGTTATTAGCATATTTCCGACTTTGGGGGAGTCGTGAATTGTTTCCTTAGTAAAAGATCCGTTTTGACTTAATCGGGGATTTGAAGTGTTCTTGAACATGTCTGAAATAAGGGTTCCAAGAGTAGATCAAGGTCAAACCAAAATTAGAAATGTTCCGATTGCTGTGACCCCCGAAGGATTTTGGTGTTGCCCCTCTCCCGCTGTGTTTCAAAAGATTCAAAAGACACAACCTCCATTGAACAAGACCAGATCATCTCCTTCTCCCCATGGTACTTTTTGGGTTGAGAAAAAACAAACCTCGGCGACTCTGAAAAAGTCCGGAAGTGCGTCAAGGAGGACAGATCTTGTTACTGACGAACCAAGCACACAAAGTTCCAATGCACCTGTTCTTAATAATAATGCCTCGGTGAAGAATGAGAGAGCTCCTCGGCCGAAGCTTGAAAAGGTGCCAAGGAAGGTGACAGTTGAGTTTGGCGAACCTGGAACAAGTGACTTGAAGTTAATTTTGCTAGGAAAGCAGGGACTTTCTGTGAAGTTGAGTGTTCACAGGAGTGTACTCTTGGAAAATAGTAGTTACTTTGCCAGCGAAATATCCCAACAGCAACCTGTCTTTCCTTGTCTTGAAATCGAGGACTGTGAAGATGTGGAGATATATGTTGAGACTATTGGATTGATGTACTGTAAAGATCTGAAGCCACAGTTGATCAAGCAGAACGTTTCACGTGTGTTACGCTTCCTTAAGGTAGTCGAAATATGTTTCTCTATTGTAGTGTTAGCTAGATACTGGTTGAAAGATGTTTTTGTGATAGTTTATACTTGGAATTTTTCTTAATCTATAGAATAATTCTGGGCTTTGAGCTTGTATATGTTTCGGTTGTTAAAGACAAATTCTCAGTTAGCCTACTTTTGACCAAGTATATCGTGAATTTATACTACAAAGGCTTCCATTATTCCGAGTCAGATATTTTAAGTTATTTCCCTATTTATAATGAATTCTGTAATTCTGATGGCAAATCTCTTTTAGATTGCTGAACAACTTGGTTATATTTCGTGCATCCAATCATGTTTGGAGTACTTGGAAGCGGTCCCTTGGATCGGTGAAGATGAAGAAGAAAAGGTGGTGTCTTTGGTCTCAAGTCTCCAAGGTGAGGGATTAGGAGTCGGACCTGTATTAAAACGAGTCTCTCCCGAACTTTCAGATCCACCAAAAGACACCCTTTCTCACATATTAGATCTAGTTCTGAAGAGCAACAAAGAAAGGGGGCGACTTGAGATGAAATCCACTGTCCTGAAACTCCTCAAAGAAAACCAGTGTCTTCCCACCTCTTCTGGCTCGAATCACTTGTGCAATGAAACTGTCTACACTTCTTGCAAAAGCTCCTTACATTCTTTGGTGTCTCTATTCAGACAAGCCGCTGAGCCCGAGTTTTGCGACAAATGTTTAGATACCAGGGAACCAGTGGTGAAGTTACTGGTTCTCGAATCAGATAACCTCATATGGTTGCTCGATATACTGGCCATCAGACAAGCGGCAGACGAGTTTGCCACGATATGGTCAACTCAGCAAGAATTGGCTTCGCTTCACACTAAACTTCCTACCCCGATACGCCACCATGTTAGCTCGATTACAGCAAGATTATTTGTAGGAATCGGCAGAGGGGAGCTGCTTCCATCTAAAGATACACGACATTTGTTGATCCAAACGTGGCTACAACCACTTATCAACGACTACAAGTGGTTGCTACATGGCTGCAGATCGTTCGATCGTACGGTTGTGGAAGAAGGATTAGGCAGGACAATCCTCACACTGCCTCTAGAGGATCAGCAAAGCATTTTACTCTCTTGGCTTGGTAGTTTTTTGAAGTCCGGTGAGGACTGCCCGAATCTTCAGCGAGCTTTCGAAGTGTGGTGGAGGAGGACTTTTATCCGGCCATTTGCGGAATTTGAGATTCTCCAGCAGGGAGACGATAGTCTAAGGACATCAACTTCAAAGATGGAGGTTGAGCAATAGAATCTTTGCTGTTTTCAGTCACAATTGGATCTTTTTGTGCTTTTTTTATTTATTTAATTTGATCTTTAAATTTGCAGTCCCCGTATGAAGTTTTTAAATATAATTGCCTCTTGGTGTGTTGCATAATAGTAATTGTCGAATTCAAGATTTTACATGCTGTAAGGTGAATATCATGTTGTTTATTTTTTCTAAAAATAATATAATGATTTAGTTTTTCTAATTGTAAATTAAGATGAATGAATATTGAATGACATTTTGCTTTCCTTCCCAATGGTTCTATGGAATTTAGTTTGGTTCAATTAGTTTAAGGTCTTCAAAAAAATTTGGTACCTCAAATTTGTTTTTAAAAAAAAATAAAAATAAAAATTAAACATTATTCTTTGAAAACTGGAGAATTAGGAGTTGACAACACTCAAATGGCATCAGGGGCATGCAAGATTTGAGTTTTCAAATACCTAATCCTAAAATGAAACATTTTATTTTATTTTGGTTTCTTTTTTGTATTGTGGTTTGGTTAATTCGGTAAAGTTTATATTTTGAATGATAAATTGAATAGTAAATTAATCTTTATGTTTTACTAATGATTTACTAGTAAAAATGAATATGAATGTTCATTTACAATCTCTAGAATATCAAATATCTGATAATTAAATAAAAGTAACAATTTACAAAAATATAATTAAAATATAATAACATGATTAAATATAATATAATATTAAAAATCAATCAATTTAATATTTTACATTAAAGTTCACGACTTTTTGCATCACCTTTTAACTGCTTTAACA
This sequence comes from Primulina huaijiensis, assembly GCF_012295235.1. NCBI lineage: Eukaryota > Viridiplantae > Streptophyta > Magnoliopsida > Lamiales > Gesneriaceae > Primulina > Primulina huaijiensis. The sequence goes on along the minus strand of NC_133310.1, from coordinate 1,107,514 downwards.
TATTATACATTTATACTATTATACTATATATTATAATAAAATTTCAACCATTAAAGTAAAAACACTTTTCCATTTATCCAACATTTTATATGAATAGAGATTTTATTTTATGTTAGTAAATCTCATCAATTTTTCTCCACATTTCTCCCAACTAATTCATATATATTTGGTAAATCGTTTTTCAATATGTTTAATCATAATTTAAATTAGTGTTTTTGTGCGCGACACATTTGTATTTTTAAAAGATTTGTGAATATTTGTTATATTTTAAATTTTTAATTATTATTTGAATCACAATGATGTAAATACATTAAATATGTAATTGGTAGAAGATAATGTGTTCACTGAATTTAAAGAAAGTATATATTAATTAATAGAAAATAATGTGTAAATATTTGAATTTATTGATAAAAATATTTTTGTAAAAATCAATTGATATAACAAGATCACGCCAAATTCGGTTAGTATAATTAGTTCTTACTTAATAAAATAGTATAAAATATGGATATGGAAAATTGTTTTTAAAACAACTATTTGAAAAATAAACATATATTATAAATAAGCAAATAAACATTTATTATATACACGCAACGTGTGTGCCACATCGCTAGTTATACAAAATTTTTTTAAAATTATTTTAATATATAAAGTATAAGTAAAAATAAAATGAGTAGCAAAGTATGATATCTGAAAAGATCTGATATGAACTTTAGAATATGCTTCTGATAATTTCAAGAATACTTTTGAACTATAAGAGAATAATCGTGTAAGTGTATCTTGCTGAAGATAAAGAAATAGCTTTATACAGATGATCTTCAAACGTTCAGATTCGAACAAATATAAATTGGTCGAGTCATGATAAGTAATGGACTTGTCTAAACTATCAAACATAATTTGACACACTCTAAAAATAGAAGGTGATATTAAATGCTTGACACAGTCGGTCAATTCAGTTTGAATTTGTTTTCTTTAAATAATATACCAAACATTCTGAATGTTCGATCAGTTGAATTTATGCTCTATTAAGTACGATGATAAATTGCATGCTCATAATTGATTATTTCCGATGTTCAGTAATGCTTGTTCATTATCTTGATTGACCATATTTCTATATCAAAAGCAAACAATCGGTCTGCTATATTTTATCGGCTACAGTTGAATTTTATAATAAAATCTAAAATGTTCCAACAAATTCCATGAACAAAAACAAAATAAAAAAATATTTTAATATGTGAAACTGGAAAATATAAGAAAAGGCATTTGATCGTTTAAAAAAAGGGGTCCAATTTCTTAGGCCCAAACCTATCCAATTTAAGGGCCCGCGTGTTAGGTTGATTAGTCCAATTTCAGTAAAATTATTTTAAATGGCCCGTGAATAAAGTGGTAGTTGCGGCCTAATGCTTGATCAAATTAAGTCTAAATTACGTTTCAAATAATAATAATAATAATATAAAAAAATCCCATTAATTTAAGGTATAGTTTTAGGACACACCAAATTAGATAATTATTAAGTTCCAAATATATAAAATGCATTTTTTTTATTTTCCCAAATATATAGTGCGGTTTTTACATTTAATGGTATTATTTTACTAATTATTCCTATTAACTAAGTGTTGGAAGATGTGCAATCATTTTTTAAATAAACTAAATTAAGATAAATAAAAAATTTGTTTGCACATATACTTTTTTAATAAATTTTTTAATCTATGGAGAAAAATAAACAAACTTATATTTTAAAAATAAGAAAGTATAAAACTATTTATAGGCAAAAATTTGTGTGAGACAGTCTCACAGATCATATTTTATGAGACGGATTTCTTATTTGTGTTATCCATGAAAAAGTATTACTTTTTATGATAAGAGTATTAATTTTTATTGTGAATATCGATAGGATTGACTCGTCTCACAGATAAAGATTTGTGAGACTGTCTCACAAGAAACTACTCTTATTTATAAGTATCAACAAAGAAATTATTCTCAATTGTTTGTAAGTTCCTAGGCTGCATGTGCCAGAATCCACATAAAAGTGGAATAAAGTGAATAATATATTTGATATTATTTTGTTATCCAGTCTCATCGCAATTTATTATCTGAGATTACTAAAGCAAAATAATATATTTAATATTATAAAAAATAAAAAATATATTTGTATTAAAAGAATTATTGACAGATAAAGTTAGAATATATTTAACAATTCAACAACTTATGTTGTTATATTCAATATATTTTTATATGATATGATATAACATATTTATATGTTTGTACTTTCAAGAATTTTACTATTTTGTTATAAAACGTCCTCACCTTTTTATTGCTTTAAAAGTACTAGAAATTTTTTTTTTCCTCTATGATTTTCGGCTTTTACAAAAATATTTTTCTCTTTAAAATAAAACATCAACCAACTAGCATTTTAAAAATCAAAGGAAATGTCAAAACCTAAAATCGTCTCCTATTTTACCAAACCTAAAAAACAATAAGTTTGAAAAGTATAGTCCATACTAAACCTCTCAAAAGCATAAATAAATAGTCTTAAAATCTTTAATGTACATCATTAGTCATAAGTCGTAATGCGGAAAAATAGAAGCGCTGGTCCTCGGGTTTTGTGCGCCTTCAGTCCAGTCAGATAATCCGTCAAGACCTCCCTCAACCTCACCTGTATCCATCACACCTAGTGAGTCTAAAGACTAAACACACCATAATCTTTATAGCAAATAATATTTATAAAACCACATGCAACAGTGAAAATACTTTTACGTAAAATAATTTTTCATGAAGATGCGTAAACTTCAAACATGAACATTTTAGTAAATCTTTTTATGATGCATGAACTTTAAATAAAAACATTTTCATAATGATGCATCAACGTTAAACATAAACATTTTCATGACATGAATAACATAAACCTTAACCTTTTTCTTTTTCCTCAACATGCCATAACATAAAACATTTTTCATGATCATAAGCACTTTTCATTTTCCTTTCCCTTTTCCTTTTCCTTTGTTGAATTCAGATCGTTAATTGAGACTTTTCTGACATGACATGACATGACGATGGATCCATCTATAAATAACCACAGTACTGGGCGGCGGGGGACACCAGCAACACTCTCATCGGTCAACTGGGCCCTGGCCTATCATGATCGAATAGAAATACGATCGTCGGGGTTCCCTAGGGGGCCTTTTCCCATAAATGGGTTCCTCTGGGGTCTTTTCCTCTCACGATATTCTCATTCTTACCGTTACCACAAAACCGTTACCACATATTCGTAATGATGAAAATACGATCGTCGGGCTCCCACTGGGACCATAACCCTCACGACATCTCCAACATTATCGAATTAGTCACAATTACTTCACTTCCTTCAACATTTTACATTCTCATCACTTTATAAAAATCATGCATAACATAACATTTTTGTTTTTGAAACCAAGCATGCAACATGTCTTTTAAATGTCTTCCTTAATTCATAAAAATCCCATGGACATTTAAAAACCATAATTAAATCATGAATATTTCATAAACATTTAAAAATAATCATAATATCATAAAAATAGCATTTAGGGCACTGCCATGACGTTTACAAATTTCTAGATGTAAAAAGACCGTTTTACCCCTAGACGTAAAATTCCTCGATTTTGACTTTTTTTTTTTGAATTCATTGACTCTAACATGTCCCAAATAATTATTTATGCTTATATTAATTTTCTCATATTTTTATTTAGCCTAAAACGAGGACTTTTAAATTAATCTTTAAATGTGACGTACTAATGCGTTTTGATCCCGAAAAATCCCAAACCTTAATATAAAATTCCCAAATTAAAAACTTAGACTTCTAATAGTTATTTAAGCCTAAAATTAATTTTTCATAATTTTATAAAGCTTAAAACTAGACTTTTCAATTAACTCGTTAATTAGCGTTTCGTGCGGCGATTAAATCCCGAATAAATCCAAAACTCGTTATTTTGATCCCAAATTTTTAACATAACCTTTTTATGATTTATTCTACCATTCCAAGTCATGAGCCACTACCGTGGCCCCTTGGATTCAATTTTTGTTCTTTAATTTTCGTTTTTTGACACCTTATCGAACGCACCGAGCCATCTCCTAATTTACCCGAGCCACGCCCGAGCCACCTTGAACCAAAACCTAACCAACTCACCTAGGGACCCTAATGTGCAAGCCCAACCCGTAACACAAGCCCTAGCCCACTCAAAAAGCTCCTGGAAACTCACCCAAAATCTGCATGTGTGTGTGTGAGACTCCTAAGCACATAAGGACTCTAGCCCCCCCTAGGACTCCTCCTAACCCTTAACCATCGAGCCACCCTGACCCTAACTGAGCCTGGACCACACCTAGACTCGACCCAGACCTAGCCCAGCCCCTGAACCCAGTAGCGAGCCACCTGAAGAAAAACCAGAACCTGCGCGCTACCTTGTTCTCTCACGGGTTACCCTTCTCCTTCGAGCCAGCTGCAATCCAGCCGCCCTAACACCTAGCCCGACCCTAGACCATCTCCCTTACACCCCGTAGGACCCACTTGGCTTGCCCCCAGGCCAGCCGCGAGCCACCTTCATCAGCAAGTTCAGAGACTTGCTCTCGCGCGAGGAGTCCCTTCTGCATGAGACTCCTCCCCAGCTGCGCTCCAGGGGTCCTAGCATGGCTAGGACCCTTCCTGACCCTGACCCACACCCAAAACGAGCCCTCCTCGAGACCTGGTCGCACCCCTTCGCCCCATGCATAAGAACGAGTCCCTTGAACCCAACAAGCACACGCCTAAGTTAAAACTCACGGCCCCTTATTTCTGTTTTTAGCCCAAAATTTCCAGCTTTGATCTACCCTTGTTTGCAGTGTTTTTGGGTGATTAGGACTCTTTAAACTTGTGTAAAACATACCCCTAACCTTTCCTAATCATGGCAGCACCTTTTTACATAATAAAATCATGAATTTGCATCAAAAACTCAAGTTTCCCCATGTGTGCATGCAATATTCCGCGAATAATCATAAAAACTTTATGCTTTCGTAAACACGATATTTAAAACGATAATACGATGTGGTAGATGAGAAAAGAAGATGTATGGTGTGCCTTTGCGTTTTAAATGCACGAAAAACCATTGACGATTGAAGAACGGCGACGAAGAGACGATGGCTTGAAGTTTCCCTTGAAAAATTGATGCTTTTCCCTTCATAAAAATTTGTGTGTGCCGTGACGTGGGTTGGGAAGAATTTCAGAATTTGTGAAGTGTGTGGCCGTGTGGTTGGATGCAAGGTGTAGGGTTTAGGTGCTTTAATATATTAAATACACTAATTAAATAGCTAATTAGGCTTTAAGCCTATTAAACCAATCAAATTAAGCCCATTAGTCTCAATTAGGATTTAATAAAATATTAACAAAGTTTTTGTTTAAATAAATTTATGAATTTATTAGCCGGGTTGCCAAAAAGCTCGCATTTTTTTTGAAAAATCAACACCGATAAAATTTACGTCCTGGCGTATAAAATCACCTAAAAACCCTTTATTTTCAAAAATACTAAAAAGCATCAACCATATTTTAAATAATTAAAAACAATTATTTAATAAAAATATTTTACGTTTTCAGCCTTCGGTCCCCGTTCCTCGATCGTCCCTTGAATAATCTTTAAAAAATATATTTTAATGCAATCATGTAGAAAAATATATTTTAAACATGTAAATATGCACAACATAATTAATTAATGCAATTAAAACATTTAATTAAAATACAAAAGAATTTAATAATTGCATGCACGTTGTTTGCGTGGACCTTAAAATTTTCGGGGCGTTACATGTTATATGTTTTATATTGATAAACAACGCCACCCCTTGCATGCATATAGATAGTGTGTATATATAATTTTGATATATTTTTTATCAACCGTGTTCATCTTTGTGCTCACTGTTGAGATGATATTCACTTAGTAAATATACAATTTTGATATGTTTTATCACGTTCAATAAGTGTCACTTCAGTGGTATTTAAAGACCTCCCATTTGGACATAATTATTTAATTTCCGACAGCGAATTCAATATATATGTTTTGGTTCGTACGTTAAGAAGTAAAAACAATTGACTACATTAACATTTAATTTTCAGTCCAAAGACATCTTAGGTTTCCTGCTGGACCATCATTGTATGGGAAACGAAAAAATGTATGCATATAGATAGCTAGGCCACGAATTAGTTTGAGGAAAAATTTGTAATTTTTATTTTCTTCTTATATATTTCTGTTTTTGTAATTTTGGATCTTTGTTTCATCCCAATTTTAGCAATTTTAATCTTTGGTCATTGGTAGTTATAATATGGCAATGTATATGTAAGCGCTATGTCGACGCTGTGTCAACAACACATCAGAAAAAGATTACAATATGGTAGATGAACTTAAATTGTTAAATACTCATTATAGTATTGTTCCAAAATTTTATTGAATTTCATACATCACTTTNATCCAATAGGTGAGTGACACCTCATCGGTGCTCACATATATATATATATATTGGATCTCATGTGAGACCGTCTCACGGATCTTAATATGTGAGACGGGTCAACCCTACCCATATTCACAATAAAAAGTAATACTTTTAGCATAAAACGTATTACTTTTTCATGGATGACCCAAATAAGAGATCCGTCTCACAAATACGACCCGTGAGACCGTCTCACACAAGTTTTTGCCATATATATAAAGCTTTGATATACAACACACCGACCGTGCACATATATTGAACACTGATGAAATGACACTCATCTATTGGATTTGATAAAATATAGAAAAATTGCACATCTAATAGGTGAGTGTCACCTAATCGGTGTTAACTTAAGTATACTTGGTAGGTGTATAACATATTAAAACAATATATAAATACACACACTGTAGTTAATATCAAAAAAATCGATTCACGGTTCAAAAGCAACTAGGTAAAGGGTAGTTGTCATGCTTTGAATATAATATGTCGAAAGTTCAAGGAACTTGTATCTTAAAAATTATTTGCCTCTGTTTCCCTTCGTTTTCTCCACCAAACAAATGCCAACAAATTAATTTGATATATCTGGTGGATCGATCTCTATTATTACGTCTATAATTGAACAAAGAGAATCTAGCTAGCTAGGACAGAATTTGATTAGGTTTTTACTTGTAAATTCCATTAAAAAAAAATATTCTTTATTCCAAAGAGACGTAACTGTTAATTCTTGACACAAAAACATGAAGAAGTCAAAGTTCATATAAAATAGGAGGAATAACTCCAACAACAAAAAAAAATTATGTTTTTATAAGTTAATATATTATGATGGAATTTAAATAGTCAACAACTCTCTTAATTCTAATAATTGCATATTTTTAAAAGACACGTCAATAGATTTTTTATAATATATTTTTATTATTTTCTTTTTGAACATCTAGAAAATCATATGTTACAAAATAAAATAAAATTTATTTTTCATTGTTGCGTGGAAATGGCATTATAGAGACAAGAAAATCGTGCCGCTATCGATCAATGAATATTATATTTGTACAAAGAAATTAATATTTTAGACTAGTAATTTAATAAGCAATATATAATAAATGTTTTGCACACATAACTCTTGTTAATTTGAAAAGTTCCACCATATTAAATATCTCGCATCATGTCTTATTGACAAAATTTGATATGCAAAGGAAAATAATACTGTTGGTCCACAACGTTATCTCATTAATTTTGGGTTTTAGTAACTAAATATAAAGTTTGGTTTCGCTGCAATAATTTTTGTTTTGGTTTTTTTTTCTTTTAGTCCAATTTTATCGGAGCACTGACAAGACATAAAAAAATTTGTTGTGGCATTGGAAAATGTTAACGTTGGAGTCGAAAAATACCGACATATCCGGTTCGTTCAACAATTAGACCAACATAAACATAAATTAAGATTTATTGTACCAAGACCAAAGTTTAACTACTTAAAATCCAAAAATGAACAAGTTTGAGTAACAAAAAAATTAATTTTTCGAATATAAATAATATATCCTATAAAAATTTATAATCAATTGCCATCACATGGTACAGTTTAAATATATATGTAAAATATTAAACAAGTGCCGAAGGATTATAACTAGAAATAATTTTGCCAAAATTTAAACTATATATAGAACTTTAGTAAAACATTGTACACCTTGGTAACACGATGATGGTATACATTCTCAAACAATATGATCAATTTATCGTAAACGACTAATTATTAAGCATATTTGAGAATATGACAAGATTTATGTTATAATCCATTATCTTATTAATGCAGCGTTTGTATAATAATGATTTAATGGTGTTCTAACAGCTATCCCCCGAAGTCTCTGATCGAGAACCGGCTCTTCTCCGGTATGTTTCCGGCGTGACGTAATCCTAGAGTAAGCGACACGTCACTCGCATTCGCCCCGAACCTTATTAGTGTGGAAGAGTCATTAACTCGCCCATTTCCGGGTTGATGTGTGCTGCCGGAGTCAGTTTCCTGCATGGCCGGAAAAGATTGCGCCGACGACGTGGTGGCATTGTTGTTTGTGTTGATAATGCTGGCTTGGTTTTCCGAGAAGCGTTGCCTATTAATTGCGATGAATGAAGGGTCGCTTTCTGGGGCATTGATTTCATGAGATTTTTTGGGTGCAGGCGGAGGAGTAATTGCGGTGGTGGTGGCGTGAGGCGTTGAAGTTTGTGCATTGTTACTGTTGGTACCTGCAGCTGCAGCGCTGGTGCTGCTGCTGCCGCTGTGGTCCCGCTGCGGATCTACCTCATCCTTGGCTTCTTGCTGATACATCTCTTCCANGATTAATGTTTTACGAAAATATATATTTATAGGTCAGGCGAATCATATCCATCGATTTAAGGTTGTTTAAACGTGAAGAATTAAAATCTACTTGAACTCTAATGCTATTCATTGCTAATGTCGTTGGAGGTTTGGCCCACCATGATCATAACAACAAGAAGGAATTTAATGATGTAAGTTGTAAATGCGATGTAGGTATATCCATTAGGCAGAAATTAAGAATAATTAAGAAGTAACAAATGCGTCCAAGAACGTACAGTAGATGCATGTTCGTGTCATTTTTAGGGTTGATTCCAAGAAAGACCTAAACCACAGCTTTCGTTGCATAATCAAATCCCACCATTTTCAGTACAAATACAGACTGTAACGGGGTGGGATCATTGAATGTGTATGCTGTACGTAAAAATATAAATGTATTATACACTGGGAAATTTTCATGTCTTACTCTACTGTACTGTACTTGACTGATTTCCATCTGACCCTAAATATAACAGTCAGCTGTTTTTTCTCTATTTCAGAAAATTTATCTTTCCGGGAAAAGAATCCGAAGAAACCATTAAAAGGGACAAAAAAAGATAGGTTTTTCTCCAACAGAAACAAGAAAAATTCACAGAACAATGACACAAATCCTCGCAAAGCCAACACCCACGAGCCCCCTACCTCAACAAACCCTCTACAGGAGCAATAAATGATGCTCAAAATAAGGAAAACCCGCTTTTGGGCCGCTAATATGTGAAAGAGAGAACAAATGGAAAGGGCGTGGTTTTTGAAATGTGATGATAATAAAAAGAATACCTGGTTCCTCGATAGCCCAGTCTGTCGCGCCAACAGATGCTTATCTGCGTCGCTTGGATACCTGAGAAAAATGATCCAGAGGAAAGAAAATGACGTTAGATTCAGAAAACAGAAGCCTTCTTGCCCAAACACTGTAATTTGACGACCATATTTAGGCTAATTTTAGATTTGTTATACAACAAAAAGAGAGAGATTTGTACGTCATTGGATCAAAATTTCTTAGTTCTTTTAGCATTTTTCGTTGCTGCATGGGCGGGACAATCTAGGAGGAACAGAGCAGTTGCAGCAATGGCTGAAAAAGATTCCGAATTAAAGTCGGCAGCTGCAGTCTCTGCTCTCTTCTGTTTTGACATATTCATTCATCGTATTCTCTGAATGCTATGTATTTATTTAATTTAAAACAAGCAAATATACAAATTTTTTTCTTTATTTATTCGCCCAATGTAGATACATAATGACCGTTTATAGAGACTAATGAGGACATAATATGCTAGGGTCAGAATCTGGTCAAAGCAGCATTAAATGGTCAAAATTAACATCAATTTATTGCATGGTATATAACTTAAATTTATATGACATTAATAGCAGGAGAAATTTTAGAAAAAAGGGGTTGGAAAAAGGAAGGAAACAACACAACAATCTTTTTCAGCTTTTTTATTGAAAGAACTACATCAGGAGCTGCATTTCAGTACCTTTAAACGACAATCACAAGTAAAAAAGAATTGAAAGGGTGCAAAAAATAAAGAAATAAAAAGTCAGAACAGTTTCCCAGGCGGAGTTTCAAGAGTCATGAAGAATTTCGCCTTATCACGGAATCCCACAAAAATAATTAATCTTAAGTGATTAACTAACTCCTTTTCTTGATCCCATAGTAAAGAAAGAAACTTAGTTTTTTTTACTACACATCACGGTAGATAATGTGTGATGAAAGGGCAAGAAAAACGTACGGATGCAGGAAATGTTCAAAAAGCCAAGCTCTCAAAATGTTGACAGATCGGTCGGGCAAGCCTCTTTGAGGTCTCCACGCTTCTTGCTGCATCATTCCCATCTGATGAAATGCTCTTTGTTGCCGCAGGCTTTGCTCGAGAATTTTCAGCCTAGGTGTCTCGCCTTTTGTTATCCCCGAGGTGCCGCCATCTTTTTCCCCCAACAGCTCGCAGGTGTGCTTCAACTGGGCAGAGATGGCGTCTTTCAGGCACCGGAAATGGCGGGACATGGCCTTCTGAGCGAGGCAGGTGTACGGCACTGCCGTCCCGAAACCCATCACCATGTCGAACGAATTCACCACCATCTGCATTTGCTCGCAGTAGTGGCTGTATCTTCTATCCACCTGCAAAATATCAATTCTTGAATACTTTGCCACTACTCAAAGTGTACATGATGAGATGTTTGGACAGAAATTATTTTGCTAATATTTGTTTACTGATTTTAATATTCTTTCATTTTATTAATAAAATAACAAGATCTAGACTCGAAATATATAGTAACTGTAACTATGTGTGTGTGTGTGTGTGTGTGGGATCAGATCATCAGATAGTACACTGAAATGATTGTTGACGTGAACGAAAAATATCCTATGTCTCATCTGTAATGCAATCTTTCGGCGATATAGCCAACAAGATTTGATATTTTTTTCTATGAGATTGTTTGGATAAATAAGTATTGTATGATTGGAAGGAAACCCAAAAAAAATAAAACAAGAAACGGAAGAAAATGCAGCTTCATTATGTCAAGTCAACTGAAATGAACCCAATCAGATGGAACTGAATATTTCACGCTCTCGGTGGTTGTCTAGTCTCGTGTTCACTCACCAACTTATAATCCAGCTAGAGTTCCCTAATTATGCCCCACTATTTCTACCATATATGTAATAAAAATTGATTTTTTATATTAGCATTTTCCATTGGACGGCAATAAAAGATCCCACAGAGGTTTGCCGGAATTTTCCATGCCCCGGTTGGTTTTTATTATAAAGAATTGGACTAAATGAAAACAATGATTATTATGCAAAATGGAGAGGGAAAGAGAGATTACATGCCTCATCAAGCATGGATATTAGTTTGACCTTTCTCCTTTGATGCTCGAGTCTGTCAGCAGCTGACAAAGGAGGGAGATCTTTTGAAGTAGAGGAAGAATTGACGCCGCCTGACCCGCCCCCACTGGGGTTGGAACTAGGGTTAGCGTTGTTGCTGTTGTGATTCTGCTGTCCGAGTTTGTTTTTCTTGAACTGGCCTCTTCCGACGCTACAAAACTCTTCCAACAACTCTTGGGTTGCTTTGGCGTACTTTGAATTCCTCAAGATATTGACCGCTCCTAAGGAAGACCCCAACTCCACCTGCAATTGGTGGTTCTGACCAACTACTCCGCCTTGCAGGTGCAAGGAGGAGGCGGGGGCTCCGGAATTCAAATTCTTGAACTGATACTGTACTACAGAATTAGAGGGCCCCACGCCTTGCCCGAAACACAACATCCCTCGTTCTCTCATCCTCAGTTCCTCGGCCTTCACCGCTTCCAAGTGCTGAAGTGAAGAGGATAGAGATAAAGAAAGCCCTTGTCCTTCGATAACTCCCGGAATTTCATTAGGGTTGGTTTCGTCCTCGCTGTTTGGAACCCATGTGAATTGACCAAAAGCCGCTCCCGGTGCGGCGTGAAAGACTTGGAGATTGGAAGAATTAGGTGAAGAAGAATGGTTGGGAAGCAGCATATGAAGAGTGGAGGAAGTAGGAGGGGGATGGTGGTGGGAAGAAGACGGTGAAGGTGACCTTTGCAGCTGCGAGTTCATCAAGAAAAGTTGCATGGCTGCTGCTGGATCCGCATTAATGCTCGAAATCTGATTCTTGGAATCTCCTAATCCACCGCCTACTATCCCTTGACGGTGTAAGAACCAATCAGCAGCAGAAGCTGCTCCGGTGGGAGGCGGTTGCTGCCTCGGATTCCGGTAACTCTGTGAAATTTGACTTTCCAACAACTCAGTAGCCGTAGGTACGCCTCCCGACGGGAAAGTGAACATTTCAGATAACATCCCGACAGTTTCGTAAACTGGGAGCACGACACCTGATTCCTTCTCTTCAATACCTAATAAGGGCGGCGGCGGCGGCGGGTCGAAGCCTTGAATCCTCAGTTTATCCCTTCGGATCTGCTGAGCTATATGCTGCTGCTGAGCTTGCTGATGCTGTTCTTGTTGTGATCTCTCGAATTCATTCGGGAAACTGTAGATTCCTTGGTGGTAATCCTGGGACATAGGATTCGACGAAGTTCCCTAGCTTGTCCAAGAATTTAATCGAATTGTGATCTTGTGAATGAGAGGTAATTACACAAGCCACTCTTATTCCCATGTCTCTTTCTTCATCATCATCGTCGTAGATTTCCAGTAAACTCAACTGCTGATTCTGCGAACAAATCCATCGAGAAATGAAAAACCCGTATCGGAATTAATTTCAAGAAATAAAAGCTGACAATATGAAAATACATGAAAAGAGAAGAATAAAAAGGCAAGTGAGGAGCAAAAACGAAAGCATCAAATTATGAGCTTATTTCTTCTTTGTCGCTTACAAATTCAGCTTTATCAATCCATACACACATACATACCTATTATAGTCTCAGGTTCTAAAGGATTACAAAGGCATCAGACATCGTTTTCTTCTTTCTGGGATTTGAGCGAAAAAATGAAAATAAAAAATAAAAAACTTGAATAATAATTCTTCTTCTTCTTCTTTTTTTTTTTTTAATCTCTCGCTGTCTGCTATTCCTGAGGCTGTCGTCTCTCTCTCTCTCTCACTCTCTATCTATCTCTTTCTCTCCTTTTCTATCTGTTTGCAGAAGCTAGCGGGAGTGCTGTTGTTCTCTGCAATCGCCTTCTCGAAATAAAGAAACAAAAAATAAAAAGAAATGTTTTATATTATATTATATATGTATGTATATATGCGTGTGTGTATATATATGCGTGTGTGGATGTCTTTTTTGTATGACGAAGGTGATGATTTTTCTGTGAACACCATATTTGTATCTGTGATGTAAAGTTATTTCACTGACATACACTGTGCTTCCATTCGTTTGGTTAAATTCTAAGAAAATAAAATAACTCACTCAGTTAAATTATTATATTCAATGTTTTTTTTAATACTTTTACGATCAACCATAGATCGTGATAATCGACTTAATTTATTTTTAAAATTTTAATTTAACGCTATTTATATCTTATGTAACTGTAATCTTCGAAAATTTGTTTGACAAAAAATTTAAATAAACACTGTTTAAATGAAGCTAAGTAGTAGGAGAGTAATACATTGCAGGTAAAAAAATAATCATACAATATAGCAGCAAAGGGTTCAAATTATGTATTTTTTATTACAGGGTTTTTTTTTCTTTTAACATCACGTATATCTTTTATTGAGGGAGTTTTTTTTTTTTTTTTTTTACAGTAAAGCTTGTAATTTTATTCAAATAATATCAAGGTCCAAGATTACAAGATTTATTAACTAAAGAGGAAAAGTCCCCGACATCCACACAAACGAGGATGGGAAAAAATAGCAAAAGAAGTTAATGAATGTCCCACTTTATTCGCTGAGCGAGAGAGAGTTTCATTATTACATCATTGGATATTAGTGTAATTTTACTTTTGTTTATATTAATTGGAATATTTCATATTAATTTAAATTTTTATATTGTTAGGATCGAAAGATTATCACTTGATCAAAATTTACAGTTGTAGGTCAAAACGTAATTCTATTTCCTTATATTTGTTGCAGCATAGAGTGCACTAACTTGGATGCTAATAGGTCTAGCTATTAGGCTCATGAGCTCGAGGAAGTACGAGTCTATCTGTTGGTGTTATCTCATATCCCTTAAAGATTAGTCTTATCATTTCCCTACCGTCGGCCATGTCTCCAACATAGACAGTATTACCCGTTAAGATCTGATGTCATTCTTTTACGGTTAAACTAGTCAGGTAAATCAAGCGGCGCAACGTCGGTAGTTTGACGTACTAGAACTTCTCAGGAGGTCACTCATCTCATTACTACTCTCACTCATGACACATAACCTGACATCCCCCAAAAAGTATATAAATATGCTTTTTGGGATATTTGAACCTATGATCTCCCTCTGATATCAATTGTTAGAATCAAACGCTTACCACTAGACCAAAATTATAAGACAAAAACTTGCATGAAACGGTCTCACGGGTCGTATTTTGTGAGACGGATCTCTTATTTGGGTCATCCATGAAAAAGTATTAATTTTTATGCTAAGAGTATTAATTTTTATTGTTAATATCGATAAGATTTACCCGTCTCACAGATAAAGATTCGTGAGACCGTCTCACAAGAGACTTACTCAAATTATAATTGTTAGGCAAAACGCAACTTTATTTCCTTATACTCGTGACAGCACAAAGTGCACCTACTTGGTTGCTAATTGGTCAATTTGTTAGCCTCATGAGTCCGATGAGGTGCACATATCTATCTAATGATGCTATATCATATAACTTTAAAGATCAGTCTTACTATTTTTTTACCATCGACAATGCCCCTAGTAGAGATAATATTACCCGTTACGACCTGACGTCACTCTTTTACAACCCAACTAACCAACCAAATCAAGCGATGCAACGTCAACAGCTTGACGCACGATAACGTCGGTCATTCATCCCAACATTACTGTCACTCATGGACGCTTAAGCCACTATATACTAAAAAAAATTAATGAAATAACAAATTAATTAATCATAATATAGAATAAATCTGAGACATTTATTGATATGACAAAGATATTTAGATAATAATTTAAAATTTTATTTAGTTACGAAGCATATGTAATATCTATATGATTAAAACTGAAAAATGTAATTCTCGATTATTTTTTTTATTTTTTGCAAAATGTTAATTACACAAAACACGGACGGAATTTTAGACTTTTATGTGGGCAATTTGTAAATATATAATGAATCGGAGGGCATGCAATTAGGAGTTCGCTTAAGATACGGAGCAATTCTATTTTATTTTAATTTCTTGTCCAACTAGATAAAGAAAGTTTAGAAACAATTGCTTTGTTTTGTTTGTTAGAATGCTGAAATGACGATGGTGCCCTTTTCTCCATATAGAGGTGACATGAAATTTTGTATATAGATAAGTTGCAACCACATACCAAAACAAAATTTTGATTTTCAATGTCTAATTAGAGATTAATTCATTAAGCTTATATGCTTTCTTTTCTTTTTCAATTGTCCAAAATATATAGTTTAGTTTCTATATTAAATAGTATTTTTATAGTTAATTTTGTTAAAATTTGTTGATTGGATTAAAGAATGAAAAGATAGTAAGTTTGTTTGGAAACTTTGTTGTTCTAATTGTTTTCTTGATATGAAAAACAAACAAGTCTGTACATGAATTGAGACAGAGAGGATATAATTAAAGTTGTGTTTCGATGAATGAATTTCAAATATATTCAAATGTTTTTTTTTTTTTTTGTAGTTTT